>NW_024040928.1:12849011-12918812 GCF_014851395.1 Micropterus salmoides
AGACCTGGCTCAAACCCAGGCTGGAGGATGACCTCACAGTGACCACCTGAATTTGTTGTAGCAAATTGATCTGTCAGGGCATAATCGTGGAGGAGCTTATCGTGTGTGTGTGTGTGTGTATGTGTGTGTGGTCAGATTGCTGCTGGTGGGAGGCTGTGAGTCAGGGGATGATGGTACGTCCAAGGCCTCTTGCTGTGGGATTACAGCCTGGAGGATTCTGTCTGGCTCGCCACATTACAAGCAGGTCACCAGCTATGAGGACGATGTAAATCCGGTGAGGAGACCACACACTTATTCATGCACAAGCTAATCACGTCAATATCTAACACACAAACGCACGCATTATTGATATCTGTTCTCTGTGTCTGTTAGAATCAGAAGAGAGGTTTCTTCAGGATCCCCAGCTTCAGATTCTTTTCCAGACAAGGAGATGAAAAGGTAACAGCTCTCCTCTTTCCATTTTCCACAATAAAAATGTAAAAAAGCTTAATGGGAAGGGTCTGGCAAGCATTCTCTTTATTTAAAAAAAAACAAAAAAAAACTTTGTCTGCAAATATGATGTCCAGGACGGTGTATTCCGCATGAGTTTGAGCCCCGATGGAACCCTGCTCGCTGTCATCCACTTCTCTGGTCGCCTGTCTCTCTGGGACATCCCCTCTCTCAAACAGAGGGCCACATGGAGCCAAGAGCAACAGGTACCCCTCTAAGCTGCTTGTGTTTATGTGTGGGTGTGTGTGCATGCATGATTTTGCTCAGGCGGAATAAATCTATGCATTTCAGTTGTGTGTGCTGGTAATATTTTGTACATTAGATGCTTGACTGACTGTATTAATGTAATCTCTCTCTGGCTCAAGTGTGTGTGTGCGTGTGTGCGTGTGTGTGTGCTCTCCCATTTGACAGTAAGTGAGGTGGCTTACGGAGAACTTTATGCGGCATGTGTGTATGCTCTGTAAGTGTAAACAGGTTTAGCAGATTAATTTCTACACTCCCCTCCCTCTCTTCTCCTTTTTTCCACCCTTCCTCTTTGGTCCCTCCATCCTTCGGTCCTCCCCGCAGCCAGGATTTGAGGAGATCAACCCAGAGTGGAAGACATCGCTGGAGAGAAGGAAAAAAATAAAAGGTAGTTTGGCCTGAAGGGTTAAGGAGAGCCGACTTTGTTGCTGACACAGCAGTGCACACTGGATATAATTTAATGATCTTTGACATGTCTTATTCACTGAATTATACAGTTATTTAGACATACAACCATACAGTGTATGCCAAGGCTAGCAAATATTTTTTTTTCTCCTTCAAAGTGTCTATGCTTGTGAGTGTGTGTCTGCCTGTTGTGTAGCTGCAAGTAGCTTTTTTTTGTGTGTGACAGTTTTGGGCCAGTAGTGATGACAGCTATGACAGCTTGTGTAAGCAGTAATCTGTGTGAGTCCCCATCTAATGCATGACAAGTGATGGATATGCCCACGTGTGTGAATATGTCCAAAAACATAGACAAAATTAAAAAAAAAAAATAATAATTCCCAACAAGTGGGACTAATAAGTGCATAAAAGCATGTTCATGGAATATTTGAATACAAATTTCTATCGGCTTTGGTCCCCTCCTCCTGTGTATAACCACATTTGTGTAATTGCCCTTATGTCTCTTCATTACCTGTCCCAGATAAGGAGCAATACTACCCGCTGGTGGATGTGAGCTGGTGGAGTGACAACGTGTTGATTCTGGCTCGTGTCTCCGGCTCCCTCACGATCTCATCCGTCAGGACGCTGCGCAACCTGCTGGGGAAATCCTGCGAATGGTTCGAGCCCTCACCTCGAGTCACTGCAGCGCATGATGGCGGCTTCCTCAGCCTGGAGGTAAATGTCAAGGCAGTGGTACTCATGTTTGGTTAAGTCAATGGAGAGAGGGAGACTCATGTAAGCATCTTTTAGCGCTAGTCATACATTATGGATCTTGGCCTCCACGGCTTTAAAAGGCATATTATTATACGTTGGAGGATAATTTCAATTGCTTCATCCTTTCATCTATTTTCTAAACTGCATGTTCAGCTCAGGGTCGCACAGGGCTGGAGCCTGGCCCAGCATGCACTGGGAGAGGAAAAAAAAAAAGGAACAGACTGGACAGGTCAGCAGTCCGTCAAGGAGATGTCAGTTATTTTCTTTTAAGTATTAAAGATGTAAAGCAAAAAGTGCTTTTGAGTACACCGTTTGTGTTGTAAAGTGAGGCTGGTGTACAGTAAAATTAATCATGGTTTTGCAGCACACGTGTGTATTGATTTGTGATTGAGCCTTTGCACTGCCAGCTGATGTGATTTCCCAAAGGATATTTTTTTTCTGACAAATAAATATTTGAACCCAAAGTCCTATATTACATCATATTATTTTATATTATTTTATATTTTCAGTTTGTTGGGTCATTGTGTAAAAGTAAGTGTGTGTGTGTGTGTGTGTGTGTGTGTGTGTGTGTGTGTGTGTGTGTGTGTGTGTGTGTATAATGTTACAAGTGTGTGATGATGAAAAAGCCTATGGATCCCTGCTGCTTTATCCCCCAACAAAGACCCTGATATCGCATCACCCTCTTTTTATTTCACTTCTTAGCTTTCCTTTTTATTTTTTTATCTGATTGCGGAGAGAGAGAGAGAGATGGAGAGAGAGGGATTTCTTTGCCAGCTAGCTGCCAAGTTTTTGGAAAGGTTTCATCAGCCTGCTACAGCATGGAGAGGGGGATGGGTAGCTGTGTCTACAGCTGAAGGTCTGTGCGCGTTGAAATGTGCGTTGAAATCACCACAAACATGGGGCTTGTACTGCATGTACAGATTGTGGAATAACGTGACCTTGCGCAATTGGGATGGTTAGTGCATGTGCCTCCTCCTTTGTGTGATGAGTTGGGGTAGTGCATTAATGCACCACTAGAGAAGCTGCCTCAGCTCCTCATTGATTAAGGTGCTTACTGTTTTACAGGTGCTGAATGTTTCATAAACCCTGGCTGGGAGCCCCTTTGCTAGCATTTCATTCTAGTGAGCTAAAACCCAGAGGGGCATCGCTGCAAAAATAGGAGGATAAAAAATGGGCAAATATTATTCCTGGGCATAACTGAGGCAAGAACTAGAGAACAGGGCAAGACAGTTGAAGAAAAGTTAAGGAAAGTACTTTGGACAGATTTTCTATCGAGCAGCTTGACCTTGCTGTGGTTTTGTGTTTAGACAGCCTGCTGATCTGGCATGAGGGCGCTAAATTAAGTGTTTACCAGCTTAGGCACAGCTAGATGTAAACTGTGCTGCATTGCATTCCATGCTTCATTTTTCATTCAGCTCTCCCTGCTGGCAAAGTAGCCATCCGTACTCTGCATCAGAAAGTCATTCTGGACCAAGGCTGTAAATCTGACAGTCTTAATCATCAGGGATGGGCGTTCTTCTGTTTTGCAGCCCTCACTTTATGATTTGAGCAAACAAGACAGATGGATTTTTATGTAAAAATACAGCTGTGGCTTTATGAACACTTCCAAGCCATATGTTAGCAGTATAATTCAAAGTTATGTCTAAATCACATGTGTATGTTTTTTTTGTTTTTTTTGTTACTCTTGTTTATCAACTGTCTTGTGCACCTTAATTTTTTAGTTCTTCTACTCCCATCCCTCTTAACTTTTGTTGTCTCTCAGTTCACCTCCATCCACTTTGTAATGCTACATTCTTGTTATCCACAGTGTGAGGTGAAGCTGGCTCAGAAGCGTGGGCGCCTGGAGAGCAACCTGAGCGGCGGGGCCGGCGAGGATGAGGAGGGTGATGACGGCGGGGACTCTGACTCAGATGAAGAGTCCTCTGCCAAAGCCCGCTACTTTGGCTACATCAAGCAGGGCCTGTATTATGTGACGGAGATGGAACGTTTCACCCCGCCGCGCAAACGCCCTCGCACCGTGATCAAGAACTACCGCCTGGTCAGCCTGAGGTCAACAACACCAGAGGAGCTGTACCAAAGGAAGGTAGGAGCCTGACACAGCTTGTAAATGACTGGAATATTAGTGTTCATGAGTTACCTGTTGATACTTAACCTAACTCTCTTGAAGCACTAAACCTGTGCATCTCATTTATAAAGGCAATAGCTTTGAATTTTGGCTCCAGAATGTGCTATTCAGGTAAAAGTTCACACAGCACTCCTGCAACATGAGTGATTAGAAGAATCTTTGGTTGAAAGAGCAAATTTTGAACGTGCTAGATCAGGTAAAAGGAAAAAAATGAGACCCTTGCACTGAACGGCTGCTGTTATTCCAGAGCACAATTTTCTAAAAGGATAGTTTAAACATTCTGAGGACCACCGCTTTTAACTTTCAAGTTGTTTATAGCCGTACTCGAGGCACTGCTCTAGGGACGGCAGCCGGTCAGTGGGTCCACTACTTTGGCCCAGACTGAAATATCCCAACATCTATTAAATGAATTGCCATGACATATTGTGCAGACAGCTATGGTCCCCAGAGGACAAATCCCTCTGATTTTGTGAGTTTCACATTTGTGATTTTGAGTGAAATCTCTCAATTATGCTGGATGCTGAAAATAATACCTGCATTCATGCTCCCCACATGATGAATTGTACCTTTGGTGATCCATTAACGTTTCATTTACAATTTCACTTAGTCCAGTAGTCCAACATGAATTTTGTGAATGACCAAATCCCTGCAAAACATTGACATTCCGATCAGCGTCAGCTGTACTTTGTGGTTAGATCTAATTAGCAAATGTTAGCATGCTAACATACACAGTGTGCCTGAATACAGCCTCACAGAGCCACTAACATTATAGTCTAGGTTAAAATGAATAACTGGGCGGCTGGTTACTGAGTGGCTCGGTGACTCTGTGGAGAAGTCACATCACATTTTTCATAACATTTACATAATTGGTGTGACCTGTCTGAACAGGTGCCTTTTTTATTTGACAGTTCAGTTAGCTCTTGCAGTGTGTTAAAACCAGTAGGAGTCCTCAGAATGGGGTAGCATATGCATAATAGGGGAAAAATGAAGAGTCACATTTCTGTTGCTGTTTACTTATTCATCACAGCACACACAACAAAATGTTGCTTACTGTAGCTGAGAAACGCATTCGTCAGTGTTCATGCTGGAATAGCTTCATGTTTGGATTTGAATGTTCTTTTAGCTCAGCAATCTAAGCGACAATCCCACAGCTGACGTTCAGTTCTCTGCCTCGCCCAGTGTTATAAATTCATTGTGGCAAAAAAATTGATATTATCTATTTAATATTTCAAAGGTACTCCATTCTTAATTATACCACCCCTTTTGTAAGGCCTTTATCATATTCAGACTGATACGTGAGTCACATGTCCCTCACTGTAATGCCTGTAATAATTTTTTATGAGCAGTTGTCATTCAATTGTCTTCAACGGTGGATATCACGTTTACCATGAAAGTCTTCATTTCTTTTCCCACTTCATTTAGCAGCAACTGCAGGACGTCATAAGAATCCATTTGGTCATTGACTGAATTATAACAGGCTGATCTGCGAAATTGGTTTCTGACTAAATAAATCCTGTGCCAGCTCAGTGAAGTGCTATTGTTGTGTTGGATCAGCTCCAGAGTTCTGATGAGGAGAAATGAAAACCAAGCAAGATGTTCAGCCTGCTTTAAGGCTATTTCTCAATCCCAGGGGTTTCTCTGAAATGCTAATTGCTGCATTAGAAATATGGCTGTTGTTGCTGCTCGCTACAAATTGCAGCAAAGACAACAACATGCTCTATCATAAAGCACAATATCGGCTCACAACGGTCCCAAGTTTGAGCATGGTTCATCAGTCATTTTTATGACCCATCATCTATTTCCTTCTTCATCATTGTCATCATCATTACATGCCATTAGTCATCACCATCAAACCTAACAGTGGAGAGTTACAAAGTAATATATCATTATTATCTCTTTGTAACACCCGCGGCTCTTCCCTAGCTGCTGCTGCTGTTCTCCTGTTGAAATAGTTTATTTCTTATTCACATGTACCTCATATAGGCATGTGAGTGATGGGGAGGAGGGGTGTCGGTATTGTATGTATGCATGTTGGTATACGTGTATGCATTCATGTTTGGTTTATTGTGTGTGTCAATGCCTGCATATTTCTTGAGTTATATTCCTACAGTTTTACATTTACTCACTCACTCACTCCACTTGACTGTGGATAGACCAGAACAAGTGACTCTGAGTTATTTCCTCAGGTCAACCCCTTCATGTGTTTAGGTCAGAGTTTGATGATGCGTTTGGTGGTGTAACCCTGCCTGTGTGAGTAGTACACTGGCAGGGCTGCTAACAGTTTTATTAGCTGAATCCAGAGAGAGAAGGAAGTGTTTTTTGAAGTCCTCCTACGTGAGGTTTAACTGTGTGGGGTTCTTATTGCCCTCGAGGAACCACAGTCTGGCTAATGTGTTGCTTTGTACTCCTACACACAGAAAGAGATAGATACGCAGTGTGTCAGTCAGTGCGCTTGCAAACATGTACTTTCACAAACATATTGAGTGGGCCTGCATAAACTGAGGCTGTTGTTGGATCAAATAATTTTGTGAGACGATGATATGACACAAAACCCCTTTTAGCATAATTATGTGTTGACATCTAAGCTAGGCCAATTTAATAATAACAATAATGACAACAACAACAATTCTGCTGCTACTACTACTACTACCAAATGGAAATACATGGTCTAAGACTAAGAGTCTGCAGCCATGGTAGCGGCTCTGTGAGGCCATATTTAGGTGATTTGAGCTAAATGCTAACATGCTCACAGTGATAATGCTAGCTTTACGAGGCCTAGTCTGGTTCCCAATACATCCATGTGTTAAGTAGGTGTTATATTTATCATGTTCACCATCTTAGTTTAGCACTAACTAAGCACTAAACAGTACGGTTGTACACACACACATAACAGCCCTAATTCTCAATGAAGGGGATCAGTGTTCATGTGTAGGTGTAGCGTGTATAGGTCAAGTGGGAAGCTTCTGGTCTGAGCATAGACTGTATATAAAAAGGGTCTGAGACGTGGATCCACTGTGGAAGTCCCTTAAATCTGCATTCTATTGAACGGCCAGCAGGGGGCGACTCTTCAGGTGGCAAAAAGAAGTCAGTTTCCATTAGAAATAATGGTAAAATGACCCTACTTCTCACCTGAATAATTACCTTAGTAAACACTTTCCTAATGACTTTATGGTCTCAA
The DNA here is from genome assembly GCF_014851395.1 of Micropterus salmoides. NCBI lineage: Eukaryota > Metazoa > Chordata > Actinopteri > Centrarchiformes > Centrarchidae > Micropterus > Micropterus salmoides. The sequence continues at coordinate 12,856,202 of NW_024040928.1, forward strand.
TCACTAGTTTCATGTCTTGCTACATGATGTTCTTTTAGCAAATTATGGTCCCATTTAGAGGAAAATAGACCATAAAGCAGAGTATGTTTCAGGGAGGGATTATCTATGATTGACAATTTATTACCTTGGCGACCTGTCAATCAGGCTAGATATCCAAAGAAGGTTGAAGTCAAGAGCAACTGGACTTGGTTGAAGATACTAGAAGACGTTTTGTCCCTCATCCAAAGGACTTCTTCAGTTCTGACTGACTGGTAGGGAAACTCAGCTATTTAACCTCTGTGGGGTCGTTTGCCAGGATCATTGATACCGCTGGTTCATTAGTGTTCCTGGCTCTTGTAAGGACAGTCGTTATGGTCATTAGGACCACCCACTGAACGACCATCGTTGGTATCTTCACCTGAGGCCAATAGGTTACGTTTGTTGAGTTTCCTGGGAAGTAATGAAAGGACAGCATTGTAAGTGGGGGATAAGTGGTGGCGTAGACCCCCTCCTCTGTTCAGCGATGGCTTCTCAACACGGGTGTAGATGGCTTCCTTGACACCTCTTTCAAATATTCCATCTTCTCTGTCTAAAATGTGCACCTGGTGTTCCTCAAATGATTGTCCTTTATCCTTCAAATGTAAGTAAACGTCATTAAACTGCACCAAAGTCTCTAATGAAGCAAGCAAAGGAAAATAAAGCCTGCACATCCAGCCATCTCACCTACTGCACCCGATGTAAGCAGCTGGCGGCTCTGCGAGTAAAATTAGCTGATGAAATGTATGAATGAAAGCGCTGCTGTGCGAAAAAAGAAAGCCTAAAACTGAGCTAAAGTAGACTTAGACATGAGTTACATCATTTGAATTTCTCTTAAACATTTAGCCTAATAAATTCAAAGACACAATTCAATTAAATCTTTATTGTCCCACCAGGGGAAATTTGATTTGCAGTAGGGTTAAAAACAAACATACATGAGACGTGAACAAAGATAAGAAAAGCCGTTACCGCATACAACATGTATTTGTTCGTCTAAAAGTCTAAAAGTACTCAAAAAGTTGAAATGGTAGCCTCAGCACTGTAGGATTCTTCTGAGCAGCTGCTCAAGCTCAGTGCAAATTTAGGACATTTGGGGGGAATCTGTATCTTTGCCAAAAGAGGGTGGTCAGAGCTGGCTGTGTCTGAGCCTTACGTATAACTTGTCTTTTATAGATGTCTGCCAAGGAAAGCTGTTGAGTGCCAATTATTTTGCTGGCTACCCTAACAATGTTAGACAGTTTATTTTTGCTTTTCACTGTAATATTCACATACCAAGCTATGCAACAAAAAGTTAAAATTGATTCAATAAAAGATTTATAAAACAGTCATCAAAGTTTTGTCCACATTAAAGGTAGGCTACTAAAGGTACAAAAAAATTATTCAGCTTCAACAACTCAGTCGACTATAGGCAAGACTTGACAGTTCTGATTCGACTATGTAAATCCTACTGCTGTGCACACAGAACAGCTGCTATAACCTTATTTTAGTAAGGTTGTATTGACGCTGTGTGTGGCTCCTGATTCCTCTTTTGGGGTTTCTCCCTCTGTCCATTTGATTTTCCTTCTTCAAATATCACCAAATATTTCACTGCTATCCCTCTGTAGCAGACCCACTCCAGACTGTGTCACTTTGCACATTGCTACACAGATTGACATCTGCATGTTAGAGCAGTTCCTATTCAGTCTTTGAGTATTCAGAGTGCGTACTCAGAATTTTGAAAGTGCCATAGCTTTTGCACAGGTTTTTTCAAAGCCTTTGCTACTTTGTCCTTCAGCGTGATGGAAAATTGGGCCATGTGCTTTTCTCCTGTCTGTTTTTTTTGCCAAGATATATGCAATGTGGTTTGAATTCATCATTTTATTCATGTAATTCTGTTTAGAAACACTGTGCATGAAGATTAAATCACTAATATACCCATGGGATGATAATTGGATATTAAAAAACATAAAGAAAATACATCACAGAATATGAAATTAATTAAACTGTTGCACAGTTCTGTTATTTTTATTTTTTTGTACCCAACCTAAATTTTACACCAGAAAATTTGCTCTTTCTTAATTAGACTCCTCATCAAATGGATTGTTCCTTTTATTTCCCAAACACTTCTGAATTCACTCATCCTTTCTGATCGTATACAGTTGTTTCAGTGCAGTCTGTTCCACTGTGTGAAGAAAACATACATGTATTGATCATGTCCTAATAATGTGTGCATTTTTGTTTATCACACAGATTGATAATGAAGAATATGGCGAAGCCCTGTCTCTTGCCCAAGCGTATAATCTGGATTCAGACCTGGTGTACCAGAGACAGTGGAGGAAGAGTACCGTCAGCATTGCCTCAATACAAGATTATCTGGTAAGAGATAGAAGAAACAAGAGAGATACATGTGAGGAAATGAAGAAAGCGGGAGGAGTGATGGTTAAGAAGAGAGAGAGATGAAGAATTGAATCAGAGTTTTAGTGTTTATCACAGTATATTAGATGTCTGTTAAGAAATACACAGTATGTGTGTGTGTGCACGAGTAGGGGTACAGTGCATGCTTAAGTGTAGCACAACCCCCTTACTCTATTTCACGCATCATTTTTACCAATTTGTAGCAAATTTTCACACCCTTCCTTCCTAATTCTCTATCTCATTTCTTCTCATTCCCTCTCCTTGCATTCCCTATATCCCACCCAGAGCAAGATCTGCAAGCGCTCATGGGTGCTGCACGAGTGTGTGGAACGCGTCCCAGAGAACGTTGATGCTGCCAAGGAGCTGCTGCAGTACGGCCTGAAGGGAACCGACATTGAGGCCCTCATAGCTATAGGAAACAGGGAGGATGGGGGCAGGTACGGCATGCCTGAACACACGAGCGCAGGCCAATGCAATCCCTCTGCATACATATTCCATAAATGACAATGGATTTTTGTCAGCGTCCACCTGATGCTCATTCTGTCTGCCTCATTTTGATTATCTGTATCTACTTTTTAGCTACAGTATATATCATTTCCTTCCCATGTCCCAGGTTTATAATGCCAGGCGACGTTGACCTCGATGACCTGCCCTACGAAGACATCGTGTCAGACGATGTGGAGATGAAGAAGGAGAGGGAGAGCACGAAGAGACGAGAGCTGTTTGCCAAGGTTGACTTCAGCAGGTACGCAGACAGGAAGTTGTTGGTTAGTCAGCTCAGTTATTCAGTCAGACAGCAGATGAACACAGAAAGTCACAGCAAGTGGAACTGCTGCCAAAGACTAGAGCATTTACTTGAACAAAATCACAGAGGCTTGCTAGTGGGTACAGAGACAATCCTTCAGCGGGAGGACCCAAGCTTGGTTGGCAAGCATCTGCCTTGCTAAAGTGTCCTTGTGCAAGTTATCAAAGCCCTTATTTCATACGTATAATCCTTTCACAGGATGGTAATTGGCATGGTTTTAGAAATGGCGTTGTTGGTCTGCTAGTCACTTGAATTAAGGTTCGGTCTGCTGGTTGGTCCACCACTTTGGTTCAGACTGAAATATATCATCAACTATTTGGTAGATCCCCATGAAATGTGCTGCAGATATTCAGTATCCCTAGTAGATCAGTTATAATGACTGGTGATCCTCTGACTTTTGATACAGCGCCACCAGCAGGACAAATTATTTTATCTATTCAGTAAAATATGTCAACATCTACTCAATTGATTGGCATCAATTTCGTACAGGTATTCATGGGTGCCAGATATGTATCCCTTGACTTTTTCCTCTAGTGTAAATAGTGGCTTGGCATTTTTGGGTGAAATGCCTGGACAACTATAGGATGGATTGCCAGGATGGTTTGAAATATTTTGGATTATTCCAGCATCATCAGGTCAAAATTTCTATCAGTTCAATACTTACCGTACAATACCTGCAAAGCAATGTAAAATCCCCATCATCCTCAACTATACTTTGTGTTTACTGCTAATTAGCCAATTTTAGCATGCTAACACTCTAAACTAACAATGGGGTACAGTAAGGGTCGGCAAATAAGTTTGGCATCGGGCCAAATGTTTTTCAAGTCATTAGATGGTGGGCCAGAACACAGTCGATTTATAATTTATAATCCTTAAATTAATGTGATCCTGTTTAGCTCAGTCAGTAGTGCACAGGAATCCTGTTTGAAGGGTTATGTGTCCAATCCCCACTTGCTGCGAGTTATTAGTTATAGTTTTTATACTATTTTTCTCCCTTTTCAACATATTAATTATGAAGAGATCGTTTTACCTGTTCACAATTAAGCATGTGCAGGTCCACATCAACCTATGGAGGCTTATTTTCATTTCCTCTGGATCGCCAGGCAGAGGAAATTCCTGTTTCTCATTCAGGGGAATCCAATCTCACGTTTTCTGACTGCTTTTTCAGAGGTGTGTCAAGCAAACCAGAGACTCTTTTGAATTTCCTTCAGAACTTTTCAAAGTAAAATAGTAAAATCTCTCAATTAAACACAACATAAAGTACTGTTGCAAGTACATTGTTGCGCTTTTATTTTGGAAGCGCACTCACTTAAGAGGGAGTGATTATGCGGGTAACTTTTGCTGTCATGACTGAGATCAGTTTCAGCACCAGCCATTGTAATGTTTTTCTTTTGTTGTTGCCGCTATTAAAGTAATCTGGCCATGGGCCAGATATTTTTGCTGGCGGGCCAGCTTTGGCCCGCGGGCCACCTATGGCTGACCACTGGTGTACAAGGAAAACAGGGTGTACAGGGTTACTAAATTCTTGGAAGTTGTTTGTGTAATTCTTCACTAAACTTTTAGGACTGCACCAGCAGAATTCAACAACAGCTTCACACTCTCAGTAGCAGTTGTTAGGTGGGTGGTTAAATCCTGACGCTGACCCGGGAGAGTCCCCTTGTCGGCAGGTTGTTGCCTACTGTTTAGAGAGATTAAATTATTCACGGTATCAACTATAATGATTGGTGTAGCGACTGCACATCCATTTGTTGAAAATAAAGAAAAAGAGAGATTGTGGCGGAGGTATTTAAGGTGTAGACAAGGTAACCATGAGGGAATGGGAAAGGAGGGTGCCAAATGTAACACTGATTATTTGATTAGGTCACACACACCGGCGAGGGGATCATAAAGGCAGGGACATTAATGAGAATGAGGGAGAGAGCGCTGGTGGAGATTAGTGGATAATCTGCTGGAGGTAATTTATGCCTTTGTTGTCGAGTGCCCAGGGAAAGACTAATGAAAAACCCTTTAGTGATCACTAATCACCTCTCATAAACACACACACACACACGCAAATACACACATGTGTATGTATTATGAAACCCTCTTAAGCTTAATATGAGTTCATACACACATTACACACATCTGATCGAAATTACCACATGCAAACACAAGGTAATAAGCATATGGTGAAATGAATGATTTAAAATGCATATCCATGCTGCGTTTATGCAAACAAGCATTGAGCATACAGGTATTTCAAGCATCAGTAGCTGGATTGTGCTGTGTCTATTGTTCTTCTTACCTCAGATGCTTAACCACTGAACCTCCAGTCTGCATTTGAATGAGGGAGAGCAGAAACTGTGTAATTTGGAGCTCCCGTTATATCTCCCCCACAGTTCCCCGTTTAGTTTTTTTTTTTTTTGTCCTTTGATTTTCTCTCTGTTTAGCTCATTGTGTAATAAAACTGTTTAGCTTTATTGCAGACCTGTAGTCCATTGTAGACAAAGAAAAGATGGAGGATAAGAAAAAGATATAAGGGGGAGTGAAAACAATCGATAATTTACAAACTATTAAAAAAGCCATTGCATTAAATCGTCAGTGAATTGCCTTCTTTAAAGACACTATTATTCTCCTTTCTTTATATCTGAATCGGGGTTGTTTGCCAGGCATCTCATACACGTGTCCCCAAAATGTGTTTATATGTATGTGTGTGTGCATTTGGATGCAGCAAAGCCCCTCACTAATGGATCTAAACATGTTGCCTTGAGGCATGAGGCAGATAATAATTCTCTTAATTTCTTTTTAACTACACCACCATTACAGAAATGGCTTGGTATCGATCACAGCTGCTCGGTGTGTGTACTCTTTGTGTGTGATGCTCTTGTGTGTGTGTGTATATAATAAGGACTGTATTTAACTACTGACTGTCACACTGGGTCCATCTTTTGTCCCTCCCATGTTGTCATGTTGTTTGTGTGTGTGTGTGAGATTGAAAGACATGATCAACCAGGACCTCTATTCTATTTCTAACAGTCAGTACTGTGAAATAAAGCGTGATTATTCTTAACTTTTGGGTTAACATTTTCAGTAATCAGAGTCAAACCCATTTAGTTGATTTTTGCTATCCTATGTAAAGCTAAAATATTAATTTATATATTGAATATTATTGGATATTCACTTCCCCCTCAGCAAATCACAGGTTTTGTTTAAAGGACCCAATAAAATAAGGTAATATTCTCCAGCCTTGTCTCCATTTTTTGTTGTACATGTGTCTCATTACTACCAGCTTTTCTCCTATAGGCAATGTCTTGTACTTGTACTGCATTCAGTTATCCTGAAATGTAATATCACATAAACAGACTTTAATGTGACAGACTTCCTCAGGACTTGGTTATTGCTTCTTAGTCTTAACTGTCATGCACCAGCCTGGTGCTGTTTGTCTCGCACATTTGAAAGCTGCTGTTTTGGCTTCATGCAGACAGTTTTATCTTTTAGCCTTTTTCTCATCAGTCTGTGTATGCGTAATAAAGTATAATTCAGTAGCCGCCAAGGGCTATTATAACTGCTGCTCTGACTCTCCGCATACAACAACAAGATGGACAATACTGCAGTCGCAGTGTGTGAGAGCGAGAGAGGGAGAGAGAGAGAGAGCGATAGGGGGAAAAGAGAGTGAAGATGATAGTGTGCAGTCTGCTGCAAGGTGTTTATGTTGTTATCTGATCAGATTCAGACCTCAATCAGAAGTCTCATTTTCTCATTTGCTCCAGCATTGGTCGTGTGTGTGTGTGCGCGCGCGCCCAGACAACGTTGTTTTTGTCTGTTTATGCAGTCCAATTTTGCCCCTCACACTGTATGATAATCGCTTGTATCACACACTGCATTTCTGTGTGTGCGTTTGAGTGTATTGGCCTGTTTATATGTGGTTCAGTCCTTGTCCTGCACAGTCATATTCAGGGTGTTTGTACAGAGACGGTGGAGTGATGCCATGTGATTGTAATAACCTGCTGTTCTGATGGCTTCGAAATACAAGATGCGCACACACACATACCTTCAAGCAATCAGGGTCCAGTCTTTTTACATTAAGCAGCATGTGCGATAATGTGTAACAATCTAAAGGATAGTTTAAGTTGTTCCCATTACACCTTAAACCTTAAAGCCCTCAATCTCCATTCAGATGTGTTGCAGTGTTTTTGTTCATTCTGGGCCTTTCTTAACCACGTTTTTCCCTTGAGTCACTGTTTAGCATAAGGGCAATTTCAGGAACTAATATAAACCTTTACAAAGGCACAGGCACTCTGCTGCCCTTTTGATGTACAGACAGGTTGCACATTTGTATGTGTAACATTGTGCTACACACTGTTTATGCTGTACTTGAGTGGAATTCAGCAGTAGCTTTAGCAATTTAGAAGCGAGAGACGTGGACCTGAATTGAACATTCAGCCACCTCTAACCTGTTGGAGCCAATTCCACAATGCCACTCCACCACGCTTGTGTTGGTCTATGAATTGCAGTCAGTGAAAAGGTTTGAGACCTTTAATCAGTTGCTGATGTTAACTTCCAGTAAAGAGTCAATGGCCATGCTAGCGACCCTGTGAGGCTGTACCTATGCACAGTGCTGCTTTCAGCTAGATGCTAACTTTCATATGCTAACATACTCAACAATGACGACAATGCTAACAGGCTGGTGGTAAACGGTTCTAATATTAATAATACCATGTTCACCATATTAGTTTTGTGTGTTAGCATGCTTAGATTAGCTAATCACAAAGTACAGCTGAGGTTGATGGGAAAAGTATTTTATTTTGCAGTCACAAAAATTTTAATTTTCACTTTAATGATAGCGCAAAATGAAAACTTGGGGTCACCAAAGTTATTATAATTCTAAAGAGGGTGTGAATGTCTGTGAATGTCAATCTGCTGGTGGCACTTATGTAATATCAAAGCCTCGCCAAAGTCAATACAATGCATCATCTGACTCGCGTTGTTAAAAGTGCTCTGCTACAGATTTTAAATAGATAGATACTTTATTATTGCCATGCACGTGTTTGTGGTAATTGTCTGTGTTGACAACATGGTCCAGTTCAAGTTCAGTCCAGTGCCTGCAATTCAGGTCAGTTTATGGGATCTTGTGGCAAGGGGAGTGAAGTAATCTGGCTGCTGAAATAAAGACACTGGTTTTGAATCGAGGGGTATTGGTTAATATGGACCAGTAATTCCTTTCAGAGGGGAGAAGCTGGAGGAGGTGGTGGGGTGGGTTGTTTGGTTATTTTAGCTGCCCGGTTGAAGGTGCACTTATACAGTGAGTTGACTGGGGCAGGGTCACAGCCAATTACGTTGGAGGCTTTACAGACAATTCGCTCCAGTTTCCTCTTGGTATATAGAAGTGGACCAACAGGTGTTTTTTGACATGATACTTCTTCAGTTGCCTGAGGAAGAACAGTCTTTGCTGGGCCTTTTTCATGATGTAGTTGGTGTCCATTTCAAGAGTGTTACTGATGTAGGTGCTGAGGAATTTGAAGGAGTCTGTCAGGGTTATGGGTTGGTCAGAGATATGAACCGGGGCTTTGATGTTTGTCCTCCTGAGGTCAACAGCGATTTCCATTGTTTTTGAGATATTGAGTAAGAGGCTGTTGTCCCTGCACAAGTGTACAGCCCAATTCACATCTTGTCGTCATAGGAGTCTTGTCATTGTTATTGACGAGTCCAACGAAAGTGGTGTTGTACTTGTACCTGAATATTTTGACTGTTCTGGCGTGAGTTTAAACTCGTTGGTGGAAATGTAGAAAAGCAGAGGTGATAACACACAGCCTTATGGTGCACCGATACAGAGGGTCAGAGGTCATGATGTAGTGTTGTTAACCTTGACAGATTGAATTTTGATCCTTAGAAAGTCCAGTATCCGGTAACGCATTTAATTTAATAAACAGTATTGCTGTAAATTTATTTATTTATTTATTTTTAAAGTTTAGTCAACCAAATTTAGAAGTTGAGAGATGTCACTATGTTTTCTTCCTAAATTCATGATTGAGCTGTCCTACAAAAACTCAAGAGGAAAACAGACTGATAAAATAGCTTTCTAACATCTCGTCTCACCCCCTCTCCTTCTCTCCATCTCCACTTTTCTTACTTTGCTCTAAAGAGGCAGAGCAAAGCAATAATTACCACTAGTACGAGTGCTAAGCCCCCCACTCTTTGATGTGCCAGAGAGTGTGTTGAGCCAGTGTTAATCTCCGTTAGTGTGTGTAGAGGAACCCTGATAAGGCCTGATAGCGCACTCTGTAATGAGGGATTAGGGATTAAGACGGCGGTGGCGGGGTCATCTCCCCCGTGGTCACTCTGCGGTTGATCCAGGTTTTCAAGTTTTTAGGTACGCTTTTGGCACCGCTCCACCTGCTCAGGTCGTTTCCTTGTGGATTGAACACATGGGGGGGGTGAGCATGTGGTGAAAAATGTTTTATTTTATTGTGAGTATGTGTGATCTGAGTGAGTGATCAGGTACCTGACCACTCACAGTAGTTTTCAGCCTTGCGGTTCCTTTCCCTTGGACATACCTTGAGTTATTGAATTGTAGGTAGATCCTATATAGCCTAGTGCCTTGGTGTTTGTGGTCATCCAGTTTATTTATGGATGTGATAAAATGACGTTGAAAATGGATTTGATTCTCACGGGGCAATTAGTCACCTCATTGACAGCTAGCATCCCATACATAACAACTGAAGGGTTCTTGTGGTCATAACTTGTTGATTTGTTGCCCTTAAAAAATGATTAGGTCTAGAGGGCACTCTGTGGTATTGTAGTAACCAGTCCCACGCATTGTTATATAGGCCCCAGCGGATGTACCGTATAAGGTTAATTTAAAGCTTGTGTGTTAGTGCAGTGCAAGCTTGAAGTTTGAGTTGACAGTGGTTGGAACAAAACGTCTTTTCAGATCTTGTCATTTGAGTATCTGAGGTGGCATTTTTAAATGTTAATTGTGACGCGTTGAAGTGCCTATGTAGGCGTGCTGTTGATTTGTGTGTGTGTGTGTGTGTGTGTGTGTGTGGGCATGTGCATGCTTAGGCTGACTCTGGAGCAGAAGGAGCTGTGTCGGAGCCGACTGAAACTACTCTCCTACCTGGACCGGCTGGAAACATACGAGGTAAGACAACAATCCCCCACCCAATATTCAAGTACCCTGGATAAGCACCTGTAAATCCTTGCCTTAGTTGTCTGTCAAACGACTATTCAATTAAGCTATGAATTGTTTCTGCTCTAGTTTTAATAACAAATCTGAACAATTCACTTGGTAAGTGTAAAAGTTTGCTAGGGTCACTTAACTGTGAAGCGAGGTGTTCACCGATATTTCAGAGATTACCCGGTCTAGACAGCAGCCCGTCAGCAGCAGCTTAAGTTCTCTGTCAGTGTCTACACACTGGAACCGTTCAGCCACTGTGGTCACATGTGTAAAAAGGAAGAAAATAGACTTTAAGCCTAAAAAGACATTTTGAGTCATGTGTTACTTACGTTTTGAGGCCTGTGTACACTTGCAGTTAGGATTCAAATGAAAGCACATCCATTCTGACAGAAATGTGTGAGATGGATGACTGAAAAATGCCTCCTGTGTAAACGTTTTGTTGTCAGCCCTCTGACGGAGTCTGACTTGACTTTTTCCAGATTAACGTCTCATTATAAAAAACTGATGAAAATATCCCTCTGTGAGGTCTCATAGGAAGAAGAATGTGTTTGAAGTGTACTATTACCTGCTATTAAAATTATACAAAGTTTGAGGGATACTAAAGAACCATACTATTTGTTACATGTTTGCAGGAGACACAATTCAGTGTTTTTGTTAAATATTCTGTATTGCTATATTGTTTTCCCATCGGCAACCTAATTGTTTCTCCCTTCCTACCCACTCGCTCCAAAGCACAGAAGCTTTACTCATATTACTTTTATTGATACTCTTTGTAACCCCACTAATCCCCTTTGAAATATTGAAAAGCTGTAGGAGATACTAACCTCAGTCATTTGAAGCATGTAAATAAAGAGCGAATGGTTTGGTAACTAGCTAGCTGAGAGAAAAATCTGCCTGGTTTTACTCTAATACTAACAGGACTACAGTGAGTAAGCGTCAGTGCAGCATGGAAAAATGCATGCTTAAAGTGGAACTTTGATACTCAACACTCTGGATTTTGGATTTATGATGAATAATGTTAACATGCACACAATTTTTCATCCACAATAAATCACAGACAAACCGGGCCATACTTTCCTCCATGCAGGAGAGGAGAGATGAGATTTTACCCTGCTAGATATTCAACTCAGACAGAATGACGTCTCTCTCTTTATTTGGGCATTGTCATGGTAACTGCAGCACTCGTCAGATTCCTTTTGCCCCAATCCATTTTCTCTGGCTGTCTATGAATATGATATTAGGGTTTTTATCATCCCGACTTGGGCTGGCTCAGTCTGCATACGGCCCATTCAAAGGCTATCCATCAGACACACAGACACTCACACACTCACACACACTCTCACACACACACACACACACACACACACACACACACACACACACACACACACACACACACACACACACAGGTGTAGAGGATGCCACAGAGATTTTATACACACAGACATCCATAAATCACTCTGAAGTCAAAGGCCAGGGCAACAAATGTTCCCTCTTGACATATGCATGTGCACACACTTACACACTCTCAAACCTTCCTCACATGGTTTCAACTACAAGGACAAGACAGCTGTGTGCTAGAAAGTTAAATAGCATCTCTGTTGACTTTGCCTCAGTGCATTCATTTGCAGTCACAGCTTCTACTTGCTATTTTCCTCTCATCTTTAGTTTGACTTTCTACCCACTCACGCTACTTTCTCTTGAAAGCTAACCCGCTGCCTCACAAATTTCTTTTTATGAACCGCAGTTGTATTCCATCTTCCTCAGTTCTTCTGGTCTCTCTCTCTCTCTCTCTCTCTCTCTCTCTCTCTCTCTCTCTCTCTCTCTCTCTCTCTCTCTCTCTCTCTCTCTCTCTCTCTCCTTTCCCTGCTGATTCACACTCTCTGCAGAAGATACTTGGCGGTCCTCACGCAGCGGAGCAGAAATATGATGCAGAGTTCTTCAAGAAGTTCCGCAGTCAAAATATTGTTTTGTCAGCCAGAAACTACGCCAGGGTAACATGAGACTCTTGTTGTCATCTTAATTAATTTGCTTCTCTTAGCTGTCTGCATGTCCATTTGGCAATAATGTGATATACACTGATATACACTCAGTTGCCAGTTTATTAGGTACCCAAAATGAAAGTCTTTCAGTCTTAATACAGTAGCCCTGCAGTACTAATTCCTCACTTCATGAAAGTAATAATGTTTACTGTTGTTGAAACTGTTTAAGAGAGGTGTTGATTCACCTGTATTGCATTATACAGAGAGATATAAAGATTAGGTATACCTAATAAACTGGCAGTGTGTTACTTCGTATTTTCTACAAAAGGGTTTTGCACTTATTTCTTTTAGAATATATTGCATTAGTTTCTAGTATTTGCTGCTTTGTGTCAAATAATTCAATTTAGATTGACTTTTTTTTGCCATTTCTTTTAGCAATGTAATCACATAATGTGCAGATTTTAAATCAAATTAAAATCAATTCAGAAAATGTTTGAAGTTGTTGCGTCATGCATCTTTTTCTCCTACAGGAGAGTAATGTGCAGGCTCTGGACATTCTGTTCACTTACCATGGTGCAGAACTCCTCCAGCATCGGCTAGCCATCCTTAACAACTTCCCAGAAACCACCTCCCCATACGAGTACACTATCCTGCTGCCTGAAGCCTGGTGAGACACACAGATACACGCAGTCATTAAGGGCAGCATTAGTTACAATACTACCTAAAACCAAAACAAAATAACTACTTTGGCCTTTTGAAATGTGCTTTAATGAAAAGTGGAACACCCTGTGTGTTTTAACAGACATTGACAAGAAGGTGATTTATATCATATATTATTCCAAATAAACAAGAAACATTTATTCTTGTCTATTCTGACATATACAACATTGTAATATACACTACACTATGGAACAAAGAAGAATCCATTAGGATGTACTGGTGTGAACACAGTGATACTGAATGTGGAGGGACTAACAAAGTACTTGTATAAAAAATATGTTTTTATATAAATTAATGCCAAAGGGCAATTCAAATCAATTCAATAGAAAATAAAAATTAAGATTTTATAAATATAACACAACTGAGAAAGTAGTTTTATACTTTCACCTAACTAATTTCCCCTTTACAAGTCACTACATGAAACATAGAAGCAGCGGTGTAAAAATACAAGAGGTATCACAGGGACATACGTCCTTTCAACATTTACACCTCTCTGGAATGCACACATTGCACTTATCAATACATTTCAAATGAAAATTGCATAAAACTGGAATTGGAGCGCGCACTCAAAGGTCTTTCTCACTTGTTTCTCTTAAATCTCACGTTCACATATCAGGATTATTTTGCACCGTCCTCAGAAAAAACATTACACAAGTGTGCACGCAGAGCCACAGCGTAAAGGGCTGACATTAGCTAACACATCAGTGATATAAAAGGAGAGAGACTTAATTGCCTCTTCTAAATGTACATGCAAACAAAATTGAACACCTTAAAATGAAAGAATACAAGCTGCCTTGATTGCAATTGACCCTTCGCTAAGCCACACCCTGAATACACAGATGGCCAATCACAGCGCAGTATAGGTCTCGCTCTAACTGAGGTCCGACCATAGGGTCCGACACTTTTTAATAAAAACAAGATATGGTATATGTTCACCCTATGCTAGTCAAAGTTACACAGCATTGTCATGGATGCGCTCCATTGACTCCAATGCAAAAAGAGTTGTTTTCTAGCTCTTTTTGGCTGTATTTTTCTTAGATATGGTCAAACGCTGTTTTGGGGAACTTGTAATAGTTAGAGTTGCTACCCAGAGAGGTTGATGGGAGAAGTACGATTTATTCTCTTTCCAAAACTTAAAATAAATCGAGAAATGTCGGCTGTGGATCGTTCCTGCTTTTTAGTGAATGTTATAATGAATAGAGGCCTACCCAGCTTTACATGAACAGTGTTGATCGTTCATATCGTTGTCTTTTGTCCCAATCATCGGGGGATGCGGTGGTTCACTTATACTGTGTGATCAGTAGGCTTTAGCTTCTGTCTTTAATTTTTTTCACGTCCGTTTGAGTCAGTTTGACAGCCTGAATACATCCTTCAAATGTAAAATGCAACTGCAAAACTGTCTTCTTTCTGAGATCGCTTTTTACAACACATTTGATATTATTTCTCCGCGGAGTGCAGTAATAGACAGTGGCAGCGCGGACAGTTTGTCGGACTTAGCATCAGTAACTAAGGGGGGCGGGGCTTAGCGAAGGGTCTTTTGTTAGTAGTAGCTAGTTTTGACTGCACAGTTTCTGCTTTGGGATTGGAGGAACGCTGAAGGGGAGGGAGTTGGGGAAGTGTATATGTAAGAAGGAGATGATGGAGGAGTGTTTTGGAGGAGAAGAAGTCCTAACTCACTCCTTTATGGGTCACTAATAGAGGTAATAGGCTGGATTTACTGATGAGAGCAGTCGTCCATCCATTGTGCCTTTTTGTTTCCTCTAACTCGCTTTTCCAATTTACTCCTCTCCATTTTCCTTCGCCTTTTTCCGCTTCCTCCATTTTCGGCTATTCCTATATTCTCTGTGCTAGTATTTAATCTATTAATATACCACATATACATTTGTATAAAGAAACACATGAATACATGGCGAATGTCCCCTGGAGTCATGTGCTAAAAAATACATATCCCATATAGAAAAGATTGTTCTCGCGGCTTCCATCCATACGCACACATTGCCACTGCTCCCTTTTATTAGCCATGTCTGAGTTTGTATGGAGGTCAGGCAGCTGTGGCTCTGCAGTGAGCATCCATCATGGCTCTGGCGCTGTGGGGCAGTTTCCTATTTTCCCCAGCCTGTGAGCACCAACTGCTCCTCCCAGCAGTACTCGCTCCTACACTGCAGCAGACGGAGTCAGCTCAAGCCATCTGTTTAGAACTCACTCGATATATACTGAAGTCTTGCTTCACTGGAAGGGGAAAATATTCTCCTGTTATATTGAACAGGTCTTCAAAGGGACCTCTAGACCCATGGAAGAATGCAGAATAGTGATATTTTGTTTAAAACTTGGCTTGAAAAGGTTGCCCCAGTGGAAACTAAAATCCTCCCGCCCTGCTTCCCTGTCCCTCTCAGGCTGACGTGAAGTAGATTATGACGTGGAAAAATTCATTCCTCACCGTCGATATCCGAGCGCTCACACCACTGTTTACTCTCCACCATCTAACCTGGCTGTCTTTAATGAGGAAAGAGGAGGAGAGAGTTAGGGAAGGACAGAAAGGGGGAGAAAAAAAGAGATCGAGAGTAGTTCACTTTCTGTGGGCGTCTTAGAGGAAGAACCCAGACTTCTCGATCTCTGTCATCTCTGTGTTAAAATTCCAGTCGTAATGGATGAACCTGTGGAGGGAGTGTTGGTAAAAAAATTCAGTTGTTGACATAGATCACAGCTGCTACTCGGACACTTCTTATGTATTTTGTGATTGGATAGAATTTATGGCCGTGTTTTAAAATAAAAAAAACAACAAAACAATAAAAAACAAAAACTGCAGCAGCGTGTGTGCACTCAGCCTTTAACTGCACCAAAGCTATAGATGATTTGTAGCCCGCGCTATCTCCTTGAGTTTTACAGCCACGGTACATATTTTTCTGTCTACAGACAAATAGATAACAAGAAGAAATGCATTAATCCTAGAATAAGAGATAAAACAACTTCCGTTCATCCTGGCGTCACAGCATGTGTGCATGCATTCATATACTTCTGTGAGTGTGTGTGTCTAGGCGTCTGAGTCTTGTCAGCGCTGACACGCCAGGTTAGAGTCATTCTTCACTTTGGTTTCTTTTCTTGTGTGTTCCCTATTTATCTTCCTCACACTTGCCACACTCAAGGAGACCAGGAAGAAGTAAAGCTTAGTACCAACATGGCGTTTAGAAAATAAAAGTCCTCGTTATTTACAACCGAGGCACGACTCGAAAGTTCTTTGACTTGTTTATTGATGTGCTTTTGTGCCCACCCCCCACCCGTTCTTCCCTTTTTATGCTCTGCTGTTTCCATTTCCCATATGTTGCTACCTTTCACCAGACTTTTCCTGGAGTTTATGACCATGTTTAGGTTGAGACAGTAAATGTATTTGCTGATTTATCAGATGCCAGGTGGGTAGGTGTGGTGCGGTTTATTTTTTGACTCTTGGCTTATGATTGATCTTCGCTCTTGAGCACCTAAAACTCACCCTTCTACCTCTAATTTCGTGTCTCCCTCCTCTTCTTTTCTTTACATGTCTTGCTCTGCCTTTGCCTCTTTCACTCTTTTTTTTGCCTAATTCTGCCTCTTTCTTTTACTCTCTCAGTCTGGATGACAGAGGTGAGTTGATGTTGATTCCATGGGACGAGCAGAGACACAGAGAGATGGACTGGTGTGAGACACAGGAGTGCAGGTAAACACAACAACATTCACATCACATTGTACACTGGGAGTTATAATAAACCAAACTTGGACAATACTTAAATAAATAATAATAAAAAAATAAAAATCTCTCCATAGCCGTGATGACAAAGCTTTTCACAGTGTAGAATTGTTCAAATTCGTGCTCCATACAGGCCAGATGCTTGTGCTGGCATCATTATGTGAAACAAAACATGACATCCTATTATCTGAATGTTAAACAGAAGCATAACAAACTAACACCAAATCTTGTTGCACTGCCAACTTATGCCATTTGCCTGCATCTGTAGGGACGCCAGCTTCATTTACAATTTTATTTAGCAAGCTCTTTTTATTGCTCTTTGGTGTAGAGTCATAATATCATTTGGCTATTGCAGTATGCTTGGCCAGAGATTGCAGTACACAGT
Organism: Micropterus salmoides; assembly: GCF_014851395.1. Taxonomy (NCBI): domain Eukaryota; kingdom Metazoa; phylum Chordata; class Actinopteri; order Centrarchiformes; family Centrarchidae; genus Micropterus; species Micropterus salmoides. Next base: position 12,873,377 of record NW_024040928.1, read on the forward strand.
ACTGTGTGATGCCAGCTATGTTTAAGACACTTTTTTCCACCCGAGCTTCCTTTCTTCTGTCGTGTTACACCGACCAGCAATAACATTTTGACCACTGACAGGTGAAGTGAATAATACTGATTATCCTGTTACCATGGCACCTGGCAGTGGGTGGGACATATTAGGCAGCTAGCGAACATTTTGTCCACAAAGTTGATGTGTTAGAAGCATAAAAAATGGGCATGTGTAAGGATTTCAGCAACTTTGACAAGGGCCAAATTGCGATGCAATAGTTCTTGTGGGGTGTTCCCGGTCTGCAGAGGTCAGTAACTATCAAAAGTGGTCCAAGATAGGAAAAGCAGTGAACCGGCAACGAGGTCATGGGCGGCCAAGGCTCATTGATGCACATGGGAAACAAATGCTGGCCGCATGTGGTCTAATCTAACAGAAGAGCTACTGGAGGTCAAACTGCGGAAAAAGGTGTCCGAACACAAAGCCCATCGCAGTTTGTTGCGTATGGGGCTGCATAGCTGCAGTCCAGTCAGGGTGCTCATGCTGACCTCTATCCACTGCCGAAAGCTCCGACAATTGGCATGTGAGCATCAGAACTGGACTGATGGTCTGATGAATCACGTTTTCTTTTACATCACATGTATGGGCGGGTGCAAGTGCATCACTTACCTGGGGAACACATGGCACCATGATGCACCATGGGAAGAAGGCAAGCCAGCGGAGGCAGTGTGATGCTTTGGGCAATATTCTACTGGGAAATATTTGGTCCTGCCATGCATGTGGATGTTACTCTGACACATACCACCTATCTAAGCATTGTTGCAGACAATGTACACCATTTCATGGAAATGGTAATCTTTCTGCATAATAATGGGCCCTGCCCCAAAGCAAAAATGGTTCAGGAATGGTTTGAGAAACACCATGAGTTCAAGGTGTTGAATTCCCCAGATCTCAATCCAATTGAACATCTTTGGAATGTGCTGGACAAACAAGTCCCATCCATGGAGGCCCCACCTCGCAACTTACAGGACTTAAAGGATCTGCTGCTAACTTCTTGTTGACAGATACCACAGCACACCTTTAGCTTTTTTGGCTGCAAAAGGGGGACCTACAAAATATGAGGCAGGTGGTGAAAACGTTATGGCTGATCGGTGTATATCCTCATTCATCCCATTTTTCTTTCCCCTGTTTATGTGCTCTCTCTTCTCCCTTTTCACTCTAAGCCTACATCCTCCTCCTGAAATGATAAAGGTGGTGACATTCTACATTTTTCTTATCTCAACAAATCCCATGAGAAAACCAAAATCAACACAGTGTCAGTCTGCCTCTCATTACTTTCCTGCTTCTCTCTACTGTTGGCGAGCCCCAAGCCCATTTGGTTGCGACAGAACAAGACAGTCTTTAATAACGGGCCGTGAATATATTGCTTTCCCCTTAAAAGACAAAATGTATTTACAGCAGCAGTTAATGTGGGATTGAACTACAGTGTTTATGTTCATTGTAATTAATGAACATATCACCCAGTGTAGCTCATTGTTGTGGTTTTAATAGGGACAGAGAAACTAGCAATATCAGACTTTGGCTAGTAGTATAGCTATAGTAATAGTTTTGATGGATAGATTTTAATGGGTATAATTGCTTATATGAAACAATCTTATCTTAACAGTTATCTACTGTTTCTACACTGACTACTTCCCTAAAAAGAGAGAAAAGAGATAAAATACACTCTACTCTCCCTCCATGTCTTCCTCAGATCAGTGCTGGAGCAGAACTTGTTTGACGATGACAGTTTCCTGTATGAGGAGGCTCCAGAGCTGCTGAGTTTCCGCACAGCCACGCCCTCCATCGAACTGCTGACCGACTGGTACCAAAGCAGAGCAAAGGATATCGACTCCTGTTCCAGACAGGTAAGGGGTAAACGGCATGAGCAGAGACTATATTTCTTTAGAATCAAAGCATCAGAGAGCTGATGGCCATGGCGACAGTGGCAGAGGGATTTTGACTTTCAACACATCTTACCTGCAGTTAGTTTGTTCGTCCCTTGTTAGCGGTCAAAATCAGCTCCAACTGTTAGAAATGTCTCTGAAACATTTATCAGACCCTGATAAGGCTCCTTTTCAGGGGCCTTCTACATGATTTCAACCTACAGCAGGACAGCAGCAGAAAGGAATGAATAGACGTCTGGCAATTGGCGAGATAATTTCCGTCGCACACTTCTTTTAGATGATTGGGGGCAGAAAAATGTGTTACGAGCTGGGATTCAGACTGCAGAAGAGAATGTTGCCAACCTCCATCAGTAAAGGTCATTTTGATCCTATCTGTGACAGTCATTATCATATTTGCCATATGGACTTCTAATGAAGAGTAACCAAAGCTTCTGTCATGTGCGTTCTGCTGCTGTAACTGAAAAATAGGACTTGATAGGACTTGTTTAGTGGAGTAATGGGATGTAACCGCTGGAGCTGCCCACTCTCTCCACGCACACACTGTCCACACCGGAGCTCTGTCCCCTCTTCACCTCCTTCACAGTGATGGATCAAGGTTGTCACAGCGCACTCTTTGTCTTTGTGAAAGGACTAACTAGGGCGCAGTCATAACTTTTCCCCTTCATTTCTCCATTTTATCCCTTTCACTGGGTGTAAGGAGGATGGAAGAGAAGAGATTTGGGGGTCCATTGCTCATTTTGGAAGACAACCGGGGAATTGTGCCTTTCATCATCCACTCAAGAGAGACTGAGAATGCTGTGTGTGTGTAAAGTGAAGTCTTTGTTAATCTCTAGGAATCACACCAGCTCTCGCTTTCATTCTCCCCTTTTAATTTCTCTCTTCGCTTTCTCACATGTTACTCCAGGAGTAACCTAACTCTCTTGTCTCATGCTTTCTCACACACTGCAGAGAAACCCACTGCAACAACTCTGCTGCCCTGTTTAGTTTTTCATCTCATTTGTTCTCTCTCGTTTGCACCCTCCTCCCAGCCCTCATCTGGCCGTGTTTATGCTTGGGAGAGCGTTTTAATGGAGGAAAATGGGGTTTGATTAAAAGGAGCCACATCAGAGGAAGCTGGAGTGTGTTAAACCAGTCACAGAGCCGCAGGAAGCGAGACGCTGAATGGGAAGATTGACAAGATGCCGCTCAGAGGGAGACGAGTTTGAAAAAGCAAAGAATGGAACTGCTACCAAAAGGAAGAAAAAAGGAGATAAATGCTGGGCCAATGCAACATCCCTAGTTAGGTTAGAGTGTACTACAAACACAGAAAGAGGGGAGAACAGAACTAACAGATGTTTAGGTTAAAAAAAGGAAAGCAATCTCATTGGAAGAGCTGTCTGTGGGAAAGAAAATCACCAGTTATAAGGGGCTAAAAGGGTAGAAATAAAGGATATTAAAAACAAGTGTTGTTTGAAACACTGTTGGCAGCAGAATGGCACAAAATGAGATGGTGGCTTTGGAAAGCAGACAGAGAAGGAAGACAGGCGTACAGAGAACGCAAAGGGCCAGACGTGGAGTTCAAATGGAGGCCAATCGTGGTGACTGTTACAGAGTTCTTGTAAGAGGTTGAAAGAGAGAGACGAGGATTAAAAAGAGTTGGAGTTGAAGAGAGAAAATGTGGAAACAATGTTTGACAGAAAGGGCCGAGATAGGACGGGGAGAAGGGACAAAGAAGACTCAAATTGAGTCGGAAAAAGAAACTGAAGAGTTGGTGAGAGAGAGAGCAACAGAGGATAGTTGCGTTACAGCGCAGAGAATGATGAGGGGAGAGCGTGGAGACCAGGTCGTAATTAAAAAGTGTGCCATTTTAACATCTGAATTGTCTGCGGTTAGATGGGGAATCCATCTCTGGAGAGCGGGAAAAGAGAGAAGGAGGGAGGGGTGGAGTGAACGGGGAGGGTCTTTACTCACTGTGAGATCAATAGACTTCTCTCTGTTGTTGTATCTAATTGCTCAGTCTCTGGCTCAAGGTGATTTGGGTTTTCTCCCTTTCTGTGTTTGTGTGTGTGTGTGTGTACATTTTACAAATTAATGCATGCATTTATTCAGAAAGAAGATGACAAGAATTGCTGACCCTGTGTGTGCGTGTGTGTGTGCGCTAGCATGTGCCAAAGGGCTCTCCTTCTCTAAAAGGTGGAGAGAAAGCAATCATCACTGCAGGGCCCAGCGGCATCTGCTATTGATGGGCTAGCATCTGCAGGTGGCTGGCCATCGATTGGCTGGATGTGCTGCCTGCGTATAGGTGGTCGGATATTGATTGGTTGCTCTTCTGGATGGAATTGTATCGATCACAGTAGAAGGAAGTCCAGATCTTCTCTGTTTTATTGTCCAAAGGCTAATGATTGTATATTAGTAATGACTTAGGGGTATTATTTCGTTTCGGATTAGTTGGGATAATGTTGTTGTGTTCACGACACAGTTCAGTGACCTCACCAACAGTTTTTCAATGACGTGGCGCCCTGCTGTGAACAGCCTCTTTAGTCACCTGCTGAAAAAAGTTACTTTGACTGGGTTAATTGGATTGTAACAAGGTGGAAAGATACAAGCTACAAGTACATGTATATAGGAATACAGTGCAATACAACAGCACTACAAAGTGCAGCCCCAAGAATAACCACAGAGGCAATTCAAATAATGTCACATAATAGAGATTAAACATTATAGGTTTCACAAAAGTTGCATTTGTATAGAGTATGCAGCGTTCATGTTATTTCTTCCAACCTCTGGAGTATGCTTAATTAGCAGGCATACTATTACAAGCTGAATTTGAATGGGATCATTTCCATCATCCTGCAGGACAACTCGTGTTAACTGTGACATTGGTCAACTTGTCCTAAAAGGCCGTGGATATAGGGATAGCAGCTTCCAGACTGAAAAACTGTTGGATGGGTTGCCATAAAATTCTGTACATTCCTGGCATCCAGAAGATTAATCCTACTGACTTTTGGTGATCTGACAGGTCCCGTATAGCCACCTTAAGGGCGACCTTTTTGAATTTTTAGTGAAATCTTCTTGACGTGGATCTAAGGATAGCAGCGCCAGTCTGTCCACTTTGGTCCAGACTGAAATGCCATGACATTTGGGACAGATATCCATGGTACCCAGAAGAAAAATTTTAATGACTTTAATCTACCAGCAGGTTAAAGCTTTCACGTATCCAGTGCAACATCTCTACATCTATGATCGCTGGTGGTCAGGCAGTCAGGGTGCTCTTCCAGTTCTGTTTGTGTTTTAATATAATTTTATGTCAGTCTTTCATGGGCGAATGTTTTTATGTTTTATGTATGTTAGCCTCTAACCTTAGACAATTTTCAAATATTTTGTGATAGACAATAAAGTTTTTTGAATCTTGAATCGTGGAGAAAACATAATGCATAGATGGATGGATTGATGGATTTCCGTGTATTTTTTGTGTACGTATTCAGGGCTTAAAGTTCTCCGGCGCTGTGCCGGAATTCCGGCGGTGGGCGTTTTTGTATTAGACTATTAATGTCTGTGAAAAATATTCGTGCCTCTTTTTTTCTTTTTTCTTTTTTTAAACTGTCGCACAATATGTGTGTGAAGAGTTCCTCTGCACATTTGGTGGCTTGGTGTCTCTATCGGTGTACACGAAAGAAAGGGGACTGGCACTTCCTGGCTACATGGACACGCACTGGCTATTATAGGCCGTGAACAGGGCATAGAAGTTTCTATTTCTATTCAACAAGGCCATTTTTGTCAGCATGTGATCCACACGGCTTCACAGATAAGTGGTGTCAATTTTGATAATAGGCAGAGCTTGAAGTGGGCCACCGATACCAATAAGTTACTTCTACATTGTTCTCTTTGGCGTCCAGGGGACCTTTTGCGTACAGGTGGGCTCTATGTGGCGCTCTTAAGTTAAATAAATTAAATGTTTTATCGCAGTAACATTTCCGGCCGTATTGCCCAGCCCTAAGTACCAGCACCTATATTTTCCACTTCAAGCACTGATTATAGGTGGTGGCAGAAAATATTACCAGAATGCAGGAAATGAAGTGTTTACTGCTCTAAATCTTCTGGGGGAGGACCCCCCAGACCCCCCCACCTCTCTCCACCTCCCCAATCATATATTTCCACATTGAACCTTTCATCTAAACAGTGCACAATTACCTTCTCAGCTTGTTCTTGTGAACCCAGTGTCGTGTTTTTTCATGATTCGTAAGCAGAGTGTATTGTCACACCCCTAATCTGAACCCCTATGTCCACATCAGAGTTACGCTCTTGCCGTAGCATTTTGCTTTGTTTTTTTTCTCCTCTCTTATTGGCTTTTCTTTGTGTCCATCAGGTGGACTGCGCGCTGTCACTGGTGCGTCTGGGCAAGGAGCGGAATATCCCAGGGCTAGAGTGCTTGTGTGATGACATGGTCACCATGGAAACACTCGTGTATGAGACATCATGTGAATTGAATCTGACGCTTAAAGATTTGCAGCAGCTAAGTGACATCGACAAGCTCCACCTGCTCATGAAAAATGTAAGTTGCATAATCTTAGCCTTTCACGTTCCACATTGTCACTGGAAGGCTTCTTCCATAATATATTTTGGAATCAGACGCTGGTTTGAAATAAATATTTTTAAAATCATAAATTCAATGAAATATGCATACATTTTTTGCAAGGTGTTGTTTTAACTACGCATGTGCTGATGTATCATTATCCAAAATGATGTGGCTGTGTATCATCATGGAATTTACTTAAGCCTGACTGATGAATCTACGTATAAATTGGTATTGCCCTAGCAGCCAATAAATGACAATTTAAAAAAAACGGAGAGAATGAAGATGGACGCTTCAATCATGTTATAAGTGTTGAGTGTTGTCGTTGCATAGTTTTTCCATCAAAGGGCACAATGCAACTCCCTTCTTGGCAACACAAGTCACAAATCCACCACAAAACACCACAATCAGCTGACATAATCAGTTGTACTTTTGTTCAAAGTACTATTATTTCTTTATTTCACAATAAAGAAAACGATTAAATTGCATTATGTCATGTTAACTTGGTGAGGTCTTTCTTTTGTTTATGTTATGTCTATCTGAAAAAAAATAATAGACTGATATATCATTATATTGGATTGTAAAATTCTCAAATATCAAAATCGGTATTGGTCTTAAAAATCCCAAATCAGTTGGGCTCTACACTATCAGAATCCAATAGTTCTGGCATCTTGACATTTATTGAAAAATACACTCACTAGCCACTTCATTAGCTACACCTGTATTTCAGAAACTACTTATGTACTGGGATTTTTACGCACAACCATCTCTAGGGTTTACAGAGAATGGACCAAAAAAGAGCGGCAGTTGTGTGGACAAAAATGCCTTTCCTCAGAGGAGAATGGGCAGACTGGTTCAAGATGAAAGAAAGGCAACATTAACTCAAATAACCACTCATTACAACCAAGGTATGCAGAATACCATCTCTGAACGCACAACACGTTCAACCTTGAAGCAGATGGGCAACAGCAGCAGAAGACCACACCAGACACCACTCCTGTCCGCTAAGAACAGGAAACTGAGGCTACAATTCACACAGGCTCACCAACATTGGACAATAGAAGATTGGAAAAACATTGCCAGGTCTGATGAATCTTGATTTCAGCTCCGACACTCAGATGGTCAGAATTTGGTGTAAACAACATGAAAGCGTGAATCCATCCTGCCTTGTATCGACAGGTTCAGGCTGGTGGTGGTGGTGTAATGGTGTGGGGGATATTTTCTTGGCACACTTTGGGCCCCTTAGTAATAACTGAGCATCGTTTAAATGTGACAGCCTACCTGAGTGTTATTGCTGACCATGTCCATCCCTTTATGACCGCAGTGGACCATCTTCTGATGGCTACTTCCAGCAGGATAATGTCACAAAGCTCAGATAATCTCAAACTGGTTTCTTGAACATGACAATGAGTTCACTGTACTAAAATGGCCTCCACAGTCACCAGATCTCAACCCAATAGAGCATCTTTGGGATATGGTGGAACGGGAGATTTGCATCACTGATGTGCAGCCGACAAATCTGCAGCAACTGCGTGATGCTATCATGTCAATATGGACCAAATTCTCTGAAGAATGTTTCCAACACCTTGTTGAAAGTATGCCCCAAAGAATTAAGGCAGTTCTGAAGTCAAAAGGGGGACCAACCTGGTACTAACAAGGTGTACTTAGTAAAGTGGCCAGTAAGTGTATTTACTTATGTTGTTTTTATAATGCAGCCTCTGCTGAAAACATTGCTTACCTCAATTTCCACTATGTAAAATGTGCATTTTCCAGCATACTGCTTTGTCTAGTTTACAGTGTGTAGGGTGTTCATTGTCAGTAAAAATAAGAAAGCCTTCCATTCGTCTGCAATTTCGTTTCATTTTAAAGTTCCATAGTGTGGTTACCTTAATCCTTGACTGTTGCTTATTGCGTCTGCCAAATGAGTAAATACTAATTTATACTAATACTAATGCATACTAATTGCAACTTGAGTAGGCAACACTGCAAACAGAAAAAATCCACAGTTTGAAATTTTATTTAACAGCAGTCTCACAGTAAATCAGTTTTTTATTTTAATTCCTGAAATCCCTGACATTTGACAATTCAATCTTTCTATCCAACAGTAGCGAGAGAGCTATGAAACTAGTCTGTAGCAGGTACTACAGTTACAAGTCCCCTTGGAGTACATAATATGAGCTGTCCTCTAAATTGTAGCTAATAACTGCCAGCTTCAGCCTGTGAGGACCACTGCCAGTAGGATCTGCCATACAGGCAGGCAGCCAGCAGATGTTGTTGACTGCACTAACACATGCTGTTTGACTGGTACTCCCTTTGGGCGCTATGTGATTGTGTGTGTGTGTGTGTGTGTGTGTGTGTGTGTGTGTGTGTGTGTGTGTGTGTGTGTGTGTGTGTGTGTGTGTATGTTTACCAAACTCGCCTAGATTAAATTTCCCTCTTTGCCTGTGTCTGATGTCTTTCTTTATCAGGGACACTGTACAGCAAAGTAATGTGTTGGAAATGTTTGTGTGTGGGTGTGCAAGTTTGTATTTAGCATCTGAATATTTTTTTTATCTAATTTTCCCGTGGATGCTCTCTTATCTGTATATCCTGAGTAAGAGCTATCGCAAGGTTTGTGCGAGGCCCTGCTCGAATTTGACATGCATCCTCACAAATGACAGCACAACCCAAATCCTGTAGCTATTACAGTTAAATTCAGGTTTAATTGCATGGCATGCTTTCATGTAAATTCAGCTTAAAGTATTTTGCATTGTTGTAAAAACATTCAAACTAAAAGGATAAATCTTTATATACAGTACTATGCAAGATATTTAACCAGGTGAGGAAATTAAACTGTAAAATAAAATGCTTTCATAAATAGACATGTAAATAGATTATCAATTACCAAAATACAAAAGAAAAATCTGAATCAAATCAATATTTGGTGTGATCACCGTTTGCCTTCAAAACAGCATCAATTCTTCTAGGTACTCTTGCACAAAGTCAAGCATTTGGTAGGTGTATTGTTAGGTGTGTGATTAACAATTATACCAAACAGCTGCTAATGATCACAATTCAATATGTAGGCTGAAACACAATCATAAACAGAAACAGCTGTGTAGGAGGAATACAACTAGGTGATGAATATCCAAACTCAAACACAGCAAAAGTCATTCACCACGGCAAGACTGAGCACAGCAACAAGACACAAGGTAGTTATACTGCATCAGCAAAGTCTCTCCCAGGCAGACATTTCAAGGCAGACAGGGGTTTCCAGATGTGCTGTCCAAGATCTTTTGAAGAAGCACATAGAAAAAGGCAATTTTGATGACCGTAGATGCAGTACTCTGCCAAAGAAACTTGCTGTAGCAGATGAAAATCACATCATACTTACTTCCCTTCACTGACGAGTAAAAAATTTTAATATTTGGCTACAGCACAAAGCAAGTTGTTCGCAGAAGGGCTGGAAAGTGGTACAAGAATGAGTGTCTGCAGGCAACAATGAAGGATGGTGGAGGTTCCTTGAGAGTTTGTGGCTACATTTCTTCAGACTGAGTTTAGGGATTTAGTCAGACGAAATGATCTCCTCACTGCTGAGAAGTACAGGCAGATACTTATTCACCGTGCAATACCATCAGGGAGGCATCTGATTGGCCTCAAATTCATTCTGCAACATGACAAAAACCCCAAACATACAGTGAAAGTCATGAAAAACTATCTTCTGCGTAAAGAAGAACAAGGAATCCTGGAAGAGATGGGTTGGCCCCCACAGAGCCCTGATCTCAACATTATTGAGCCTGTCTGAGATTACATAAAGAGAGAGAAGCAACTGAGGCTGCCTAAATCCACAGAAGAACTACGAGTAGTTCTCCAAGATGTTTGGGCTAACCTACCTGCCAATTTCCTGACTAGTGTACTTGGAAGAATTGATGCTGTTTTGAAGGCAGTGGGTGGTCACACTAATATTGATTTGATTTAGATTTTTATTCTGTCCAATCACTTCATTGATAAATATAATCTTTCAAAATGTCTATTTTAGAAAGCAGTCTTACTTTACAGCAGTTTTTTACACCTTCCTAAAATATGTGCACAGTAGCCTACTGCATATATGAATATATAGATAGAGGTTTCTTTTTTTGGGGCTATTCACCTTGTACAGTGTGTTACGGTCTCTGTACATTTAATTTCTGCTGTAAAGATGTCAGTAGAAGCTTTCCACTCATAATGCACGCCATTATGCAACACTCAGTAAACAGATGGTTCATTCATGTTACTTAGAGAGCTGGTGTTTTTTGTTACTGTTGTGCTTTATTGGTTATGTTTAGCATTACAACTAATGCTTTCATTCTTAATAAATCCACTGATTATTTTTTCAGTCAATCAATAAAAGTCAATCCTTTAATCTAAGAACACCCTTCTCTGTTAAACACAAGAGCTGATACTTTCTTTGTTCAAAGGGAACATCTGCTGTTGTATTCACTACTTTTTCAAAAGTATTTAACAGAAAAGGTCTGTCTTCTATTTGGGCCAATGCTTCATATGCACTGTACATGTTTCATTTTCAGTTGATATATCACCTGGCAATTCCCGAAAAATAATGTTGCACATAGAAGATGAAGACGTACAGTGATAAATCAGTATCTAAGGTAGCTCAGACATTAGATCAGAAGAGTTTCATTTGTATATTTTCACCAACATCTCACAATTCGGAGCAAGCAATAACTTTAAAAAAAAAATTGAACCAGTATTTCCTTACTTTTTGGTCACAAATGATCAGTTTTTGTCAGCATTGTGAAATAATATGGGTCATAGGGTCTGTGAATAAAATGGTTTTGCTGTAGGTATGAGTTTGGACAATGTTACAGCTAAGAAACCATGATCAGAGGTTGTGATCTATGGGTGTGTAAGGCCCCTGTTCATATTTATTTTAATATGCTGCATTACGTGTCGTAAAATAAATGTCGTTCTATCACCAGTCCAGCTCCGAGCGCTACATGAAAGATGCCTTCCAGTGGATGGTGCCGTTCCTGCACCGATGTGAGGGACAGAAAGTGGGTGCTGCTAAATCTCTGCTCAGAGAATACCTGGTTAACCTGGCCCAGCAAAACCTCACCCTGCCCCTCATCATCTTCCAGCTCTCCAAACCTGACGTAAGTATCCGGACACGCACACAAATGCAAAGTGTAAGGGTGCGTCACACTTGGGTAACCATAACACACACACCCACAACCGCAAACACTCTGTCTTTGGCTGTTTGTGCCATGTCAGGGCCAGTGTCGTATCCCTGCGCTGTTAATGTTATATTTATGAACCCATAAGGGCACAGCCAAGGACAGGTCTCCTATTAAAACACGCATGCACGCACGCACGCACACAGGGAGAAAAATACAGCACCTCCGTGTGTATATGAAAAAAAGACTACAGAGTCAGTCACACACATTCTCCTTTCCTCCAGTGCCAGCAGAAGATTATCGGGGACCCAGACCAGCTGATGGCAGTTGCTCTGGAGTGCATCTACAGCTGTGAAAGAGATGACCAGCTCAGCCTCTGTTATGACATCCTGGAGTGTCTGCCGCAGCGGGGCTACGGGTCAGACACACAAAAACATACACGCTCACACTCATGGAGCCATGCATGTTTACACACATTATTTAGATAATGTGAACCATTATATAAAGACGGTGAAGCAGACCACCATTGCCTCATCCACACATACATTTGTCCCGCCCCTCCTGCCTCTTTCAATTCCTTCCACCTTTCCAGCTTTCTCCTAGGACCTATCAATAAACCTAACGACTACTTCTGTTTCTGCCTCCCTCCCTTTGCACCTTTCTTTTCCTCCTCCTCTCTCTCTCTCTGTCTTTCATGCTTAACTCTGACTCCAAGGAGCCATCAGTTAGCCAAGCTACAGTCTATACAGTATTTCCTAACTCCTACTATTGCTGTCTCTGCCTCTCTCTCCCCCACCTCTTCTGTAACACATTTTATTATTATATGGCAAGAGGGCCTGTCCTTTAAGTCTCCCACGAGGCTGTGCAGGTATGCAGTGCATTTGAAAGAGAGTGAGTGATAAAAGGCTGAGAGGAACAAAACAAGGGTACCGAAGTGTGAATTGTTGATAAAATGAACCTGTACAGTAGTTTAAATGAATTAAAATGACTCATTCTTAGATGGCTCATCCTTCCTGAGTGCACTTTTTTAATTGGAAAACTGAATTACTACAGTAAGGAGTGCTTTGTTTTTTTCTTGTCAGTTGTCTGCAATGAAGCAGCCATATTTTTTTTTTTCAACAATGGCATCTTTTTCCCTTTTCAGCTGGCTGACATAGCTCGCTTTAGCTGTGAATCTGTGATCTAATACATATACACTAAACACTCTCAGCAGGGGATTACTGCACTGAAACAAGATATTATGGTACTTCTTGGGAGCAGGCCCACTCTCAACCCAGGTGTATTGTGGTAGTAAACTGAACAAGTCTAATGCAGACAATTAAAGTTGCCATTTGCTTGTTATGCAGCTTAAAGCTTATTAGCTATAAATGAGTTTTGTTGCATTTGTATAATGTGGACTCTGTTGTTATGTTCACTTATGTTCCTCTTCTTGTGTGTAATCAGAAAACATCAGAAAACAAAACGACTATCCGCATTTTCTTTGCCGATATTCTTTCGATGGCCACACTGTTGGAAGTTTAATTGCTTCTGTAAACATTTCCAGGGTCAGTTCAAAAAAAAATTTTTCTCACTTACCCCTGGTGCTTTAAAAAAAAAAAAGTTTTATAAGGTGTATTGGCTGATACCAAACAGTCAGCAACAAGCTTTCTCATGAACTGTTGCTCATCGCTAGCCAGCTAGCTAACGCTGAAGACGAGCCAAGTGATGTTGATGGTAATAATCACTTCACACAACAGTTGGCAGCAATTCATTTAGCACTACTCTACTTGCTATCTGTAAAGTGTCTGAATAGTTAATCAATGGTGTTACAAATGAGCAATATTAATATGTTTAATTCTGCTTTTACTTTTGAGTTTAGTTAGCTAGCTGTGAATGTGATAACCCACAGTCAGTTGATGCTTGTTGTTGCTGTTATGTTTTATTTTTTGTATCTGGCCATGCAGACAGGTTTTATTTGTTAAGGTTTAGAGATGTCTGTCTCAAAGATTGTTGCTGCCAAACCAATACAGTGTAGGTGACTGGAATTTTGTTTGTGGCACTGACAGCATTGAAAAAACGTTTAGCTCAGTCTCAGCAGCACTATGTCCCCGATACTCTGAATAATCCACTGATCTTGCTGTCATCAGTTTTCATCAGAACTACTTTTTTTTTGTAAGCAAAGAAATGTTCTCTGTAGACACTGACTGATGAAGTGCTGCCCTGGGGCGCTGGAAGAAACCTACCCTGGTTAGATCTAGGGCTGCATGGTAGAAATTTTGGACGTCTGAGTGAGGACACCTGTCCAGTACCGGTCCTGTTCTTTTTAAGTCTTTAGATAGATAAAGAGCTTCTAGGTGACAAATGTGGAAGAGGGGATAGACGTAAGAGCAGAGGTGGATATGTGGTAAAATGTTTTCAGTGATCTGATTCAATTCAAGAAAAGAAGTGCAATTTATCTCACTAACACATTTATAGGCTCAGATGTGGCAGTATCACATGCAGGTTTAGATCTCTCCTGTGTTATATTTCTTAAGTCACAGCTGAATTGATCACTCTGCCACAGTTTAGAAACTGAGCTTATTAGCTACACTAAACATTGTCTTTCTGTATAAATATTTGAGTGTATGTAATACTCATACATGTTTCTTTCTAAATCTGCATTTCATGCTAAGCATTTCCCTTTGCCGGACAGGCTTCCTCTCTGCAGTGTTTGGATTAGCAACGCTGCAAGGCTCTACTGTATATGCAATGCCTTCAACCTCACATTTCTCCCAGGAGTGATTACTCTAACTTACTAAGCTCCAAAATTGCCATCCCAGCGTAGAATGTTACAGATTTTGTAAGCTAGGAGAGTTAGTAGTTTCAACCCAATTTTCTGATTTTTAGTTTTCGGGGAGACAGTTTAATTAGGTCTATATCTGCTCAGAAGAATGTAATGTGCATTCACCCTTAGAGAGGGGGGAAAGTACGGAAATGGGCAAGGGATTAGACAGTGAGAGAGGGAGAGAAATAGAATGAGGGAGAAAAGTATATTAAAAAGAGGAAGAGCAGGAGGTGGAGCAGCAGAGGGAGCAGAAGAAGAGAAGGATGCTGAGAAATGGATTGATAGGTCAGGATTTTGTGTAAAAACAGACTGAGGCACCCTCGCACACACTGAAGCACACACACAGAAGGTTGATTCATTGGGGTCATTGCTGTAGTGGGGGTGGGCAGGCCAGCCTGACCCAGAATCCTTTGCCTCAGGGCAAAGCATCATGGGGTTTAAATTTTACTGGGGAATCTCAAAGTGGTAGGCCCATACACACACACGTACACTGTGCACACAGCTTTATTATGCAAAAGACATTTCTATTTAGTGTTCTACTTTTTACTCCAAATATCTTTTTGATGTGTTTTATCATCTTACAGACCTGACACAGACATCACGGCATCCCTCCATGATCAGGTGGACAAACTTGAGAAGCATCTCAGGTACGTAAGCACACTCACATCATCTATCAGCTATCATTCCCTCTCTCTTTTCTGTCTTCTCCTGTCCAACCAGTTCATCATATCCGAATATAAGCTAGTTTCACACTCTGAGATACTGTAGGAGGATTTTCTGCTTTTTTTCCTTTGCTCTAATCGTTTTAACTGAACGTCTTGGGTTTTGGACTGTTGGTTGAACAAAACAAGGATTCACTCATCCATACATCTCTGCTGTACGCGTTAGAAGGGCATTGATTGAAGTGCTGAAGAGAGCAGCTCATCAGTTTAGTGATTACTCCTGCATTGCTTGGGAAATGTTCACTTTGTAGCAATGCTTATTACTTCCCTCCCGCATTATGGGCCTGATGGAAAACACCAAAAAGAGAGGAGACATGGATGTGCAGTCAACACACACACACACACACTCGATATCAAAGGACTGCGGTCTGTCCCATGGTATTCAAACGGCCTCAGGCCTTTTCTCTGTTTCAGGTTAAAATCACCTACTTGTCTCTCTCTCCCTCTGTCTCGCTCACTCTTTCTCTCGCTTTCTTCCACCCCTCCTCTCAGGGTGAACTTCCAAACAGAGAGAAGTGATGAGGAGGAAGGAAGGAGGATAAGGATGAAGGCAGTGGGAGGGTGGGAGCCTGAAGGGAATGCGAATGTAGATGATGATGATGAGGAGGAGGAAGCAGCAACAGGAAAGCCTGTTAGAGCTTAGTGTTGGCCTTTACAGACAGATATCCACACATATTTACACGCAGGCACACACAACCATGCACAAACACACCCCGGGGAGCCTGGGAAGTGTGTTCATGGATATTTTGTGCTGAAGCATTGTGACACACACACACACATACACACACACTTACCCAGATGAATCAGGCAGTAAATGCAAAGTGCCTGCTCTCTGAGCGCCTCCAGAATAAAAGCTGTTTTCAGCTGCTGCCACTACCACTTGCTGGCACATTAATATGTGCACAGGGAACATGCAGACACTCCCACACATACATTTACACTTGAGCAAATACACACACGGTTGTAACTATCAAGACTTGTTGTCTGTCTTTTGCTCACGCACACACACAAACACAGGCACCTGTTTACTATGGTAATGACTTGCAGCAGAGAGCGAACATCTGTAGCAGCACGACCCTGTTGAGACCGGGGGTGCCATGCTAATCTCACGCCAACACACACATGCATTCACACGCGCACGCTCTCTCCATTGGTCATAAAAGACTGCCAGTGTTCCCATGCTCCTAGATGCATGCAAAACACTCGCTTACACAGAGGTGGGGTTTATCATGTTGCTCTTCGGTCTTGCTCTACACTTTCTCCATCTGCACTGTGGCTCGCAAATGACTCTCTGCTGCCAAAATAATGAACGGCTTAGAGCGTATACATCTTCTGTCTTTCTCCTCCATACTCTCACTCTCACAGGTTTTAATTTACCCCTGTTTCTTCTTCTTCTTTGGCATTTCCTGCTGTGATACTTACTGCCTTCTGCTTTTACTGAGAGAACATGATTGATTAATGTAACTTGAAACTGTATTTGTCTGTTTTTTTCTGTATAGTTTTCATTGTCTTGCATCAGTTTGAATCATCACATTAGTGGTTACCCACTGTATGACACTAGTGATTATATTGTATATGTGTCTATATCTGCTCATACCTAATAGTGTGGTGGAGGTTCTGGAGAAACACGGCCTGCAGAAGCCCATTTCATATGTGAAGAATAGCCAGAACAGCGAAGAAGAAGCCCACCAGCTAATGGTGAAACTGTGCCGCCACACTGGCCGCAAGTATGAACTCAGACAAACACACACATGCATGAGCAAACACAAATGTCTACTCATGAACATACTGAACATTTATGTCTGTGTGTGTTTGTGTCCAGAAACCCTCCAGTGAGTGAGACTGTGTGGACAGGTCTGCTGCAAGACCTGCTTGAAATGCAGCAGAACGTCTACACCTGTCTAAAACTGGAGACATGTCACCAGGTATTGCACACATGCAAAACAGCAAAAGAGACTGCACAGAGTAATCAGATTTTTTTACTAAAAAATGTTGATTAAAAAAAGTTAAAACTGCAATTTAAGATGACAAAGAGTGCACATTTCACACCTTGAATTACACTTTGGTCCATAATTCAAACATGGAGCTGTGTTTCTACCTCCTGAACAACTGAATTCAGAGTTCTACGATGCACCTCATCAAACGATGTTTGAAAACTTTTACTCAGTTAAATGCTCCTCCTGCATATTATCTCATCTCTTCCTTGACTGCTGCAGGTCTTTGTTGAGTCCCTGCTGTGTTCCAGCCAAGTGGAGAACGTACGCCTGGCAGGGCAGAACATGCATTGCTCCAAGGTATATTAAATATGACTTGTGACTCTACTCCACAGAGTTACTCTCACACCTGCCCACTGGGATGTCCAAATGTTAAACCTCCCATAATGAATTCTAATGCTGTGGTCTCATTGATCTCTAAAATGTTATATTAATGTTTCCCGGTCATTCAGGATGTTCCTGTCAGCATGACTTTTCGGGGTAAAGGTTACGCTATGAAGGTGGCCTATGACAACAGTGTGGAATTAGTGTTGGCTGCTGCCAGAGAGTACTTCAACTCATCTACAACGCTGACTGACCCCTGCATGGGCCTCGCCAGGTGAGGCGGAAAATCTTAGGTGCTTAGGAGGACCAGTATGATTTCATTTTGCGGGGCTAATTCAGATTTAGAACCTGACATTTGCATTTAGCTTAGATTAAAGATACATGTTAGAGCTGCGGTATTGAGGTAAAGTTATGGGTTGGATGTTATTTCCAACAAAACTTGAGAAAACATTGAAATGCAGCTGTGCTTGTTTGCTGTCTAAGATGTTGACCTTATTTCCTGGTGGGTGGATGTAGGTTTTTGTGCTCCCATGACTGATCAGTGGGTAAAAAAATAATGGTGGCTGCTTTTTTTTTTTCATCTCCTATAGTTTGTCACATAAAGTTTATACTAAGTATAAGTATTTGTATGGGAGTGTATGTATTAATATTGCTGGTTTCTGATCTCAGAAGGGGGCCGATGGGAGTCTAACCTTACCGTCTGTTCCTAGTGGGGAAGTGGGACAGTAATTGGGTCGTCATTCATTTATAGTAACTAATGCAGAGGCCCCTCTCCACACGCTTGGACAACATCATCCATTGTAACACTCCCACTGTGTACGTGCGTATGTGTGTTTGTGTTTGCTGCATGTGAATTCGAGGTTTGAGGCAGAAAGTGTTTGAACATGTGCCTGTTGCTCTGAAATTAATAGTCTGTACAGACTGACTGTCTGTGTCCTTTTAGATTAAAATAACTGCTCCACAGACACAGATTTTATCCTGTGTACTAAATACCAAAGACAGACAGACACTCACACGCACATGCACGCACACACACACACACGCTGGTACAGATACATAAACTGCACTTTCCTGTGTCCTGAAAGGATGCGGTCAGTGGCACCGGGGAAGAGTTTACACAAGGACAAAAAGATACCTCTTAAAATAACATGGGAATCCCCTCCAACTACCAAAGTGATGCCACAGCATCACTCAGGACAGACTGAAGAGACCCACTCACATAGAGCCTGAGAAATGCCCACATGGATGCAGTAGATACAGAAAATCTGAAGAAAGTACTTATATCTTAGTTTTAATCAATTTCTTTACATGAACAATGAGTCAAATGACCACATGTAATATGAAAGGTATCGTGTGTAGTGACAAACCCACAGAGAACTATCACCCAGCACTGAGGCTCTTTTCAGCTCCATGTATGGTTTTAGCATCTTTCAGCTCTTTATTTAGCTTTGGCGGCCCACAGCTTTAGTGTTCTGGTTCACTCTTCACTGCTGTCATCAACTTTGTGTCCACTTGCTTCAGGCAGCTGTTTCTGAAATGTAATAAGCTCTAAAAACTCACTTTACACTTCCTTACCTGCACCAAACGTCAGACAGACAGAGTTATCTACTAGTCAGTAGCTAGCTAGTGAACATAGTTCATAACGTTAAGCGGCTCAAGAGTCGGGTATTTCCCTGAGAAGTTTGTGGAGACCAAAACACAACTAAAAGTAGAGGCAATATTTGACTTGCATCCATCTACAAATAAACGCTAATGTTGTGCTGTGTCTGCTGAAGTGTAAATAAGCAACTGTTTGCTTACATGTGTATAACATCAACTTTATAAGGTGACAATATGGCAATGTTGCGTTGACCTCAAGTAGCCAAAAAAATCACCGAGCGTTTCACGCTTTGAAAATTTTTAAATTCCTAAAATATAGTTCAGTTGAGCTTTTTTCTAATAATATAAAATAGGTTTATTTGTAATGTAGTTTCATTTCCTTTCTCAACAAAACATGTAAATTGGACTGCCAGTACAGAGTTTGATTTATTTTTAACTCAATTAACTATTATGGTGCTTTTACTTCCAGCTGGCCCCAGGGAAGTTGACCTACATGCATATTATTTTCAGAACTGGACAAGGTCAATCCAACATGCCAAGCATGTTTTATTTTCATCATCGTTCATATTGGTTTAGTAACTGCAGACAATTATAGTTATTACTTTTTAACTTTCTGCCTCTTTATCTCCGCTGTTTAAACTTTAGGCCAGTCTTCATTTCAATTCTGTTCTAGATATATATTACTGTGTAAAAATGTCTTGAGTGTAGCTTTTTGAAACTAGGTTCTCTGGTGAGAAAAACGTACAAATACTTTAACAACCATTATGCAGGAAAAAAATGCAAAGGAGTCAGAAATAAGCCCCAAACGGATGCTTCGTTTTGCTGCTGGTTGTCGCTCTCAGATTTGACAAAGCTCATCTTGCAAGTCCTTGAATTAGTAGGAGAGAGCTGGAGCGGAAATGACACAATTGAAGAAAGAAAAAACTGAGGACGACTGCGTCAGTATGCCGCTGCTCAATTTGCTGGTGCACAGCCTGCTTTGGTCAAAAGAGTGTTGTTCTTCGGTGTGTCTGTTTTAACAGGAAGTAGTTACCTGCAAATTACAGAGTAGATACTGTAAAGCACATCAAGACTGAAATAGAATTTCAGTCTCTGTGCACAAACACACACATACACATGCCTGCAGACACTTCACAGCACGAGCACATAATCAACATGCCCTCTTTCTGTCTCTCATTCGCCCATCTGCAGCCCTTTCCTCTGCTCTCATTTGCCCAGACAAACCTCTTGTTCCTGGCAAGAACTTCAGCCCTGCTCAAAGAGTGGGAGGCTGTGCGCTGAGTGTCTTGCGGAGTTCCTTTCTTTACGATTTTGTGTCGACCTGTTTTGATGATGTGTGTTTTGGATTGTTTTCATTACAATAGGGATTCTGAGACGCCTCTTCTACTCTGTTAGTTGTCTTTGTTCACACACTGTGCGGGTTAAACAAAAGTGCGGGTCAGTGTGCGTTTCTTCATTGAATACACATCTGAAGGACAAGTTCCCTCCTCTCCATTTAACTGACGTCAGTGCTCCTCTCTAAGCTGTTGTTTTATGTGGGATTTATTTATTTGTAAATTAATCATTTAGTTCCCCCCCCTTCTCTCTCAGTCTGTGCTGTATTTGGCTTTGCTGTATAACTGAGTGATGAGAAACCAAGAAAACGAGTGTACACATGCATCTTAAACAGGCACACGCACTCACACATTAGTTGTCTTGTTACATATTCTGAGTGATGTGCTACATAATCCTATTAAGGGTAATGAGTGTGGATTGTGTTGCAAGAGAAAACTCCCCTGTCTTAGATCTGTCAAATTAGTCTAGACTTTGTAAATAAATCCATTTGAGTAGCCTCACCACTTTTGTTACCTTCTAACAAAGCCAGGCTAGTTGTTTCCCCTGTGTTTTAAGCCTTTGTGCTAAGCTAAGCTAACCGGCTACTTCCTGTAGCCCTATATGTAAAGGACAGACATGTGAGTGGTATCCATCTATCTCATCTAACATCTAGTCATGTTTTCCAAAATGTTGCACTTAACCCTTTGGACCCTACTGTACCTCACTTTCTATGTTGGATTTCACAAGGTCATCTGATTGATTACCTCTGGGACATATTAATACAACTGATTGGTGGTCATGTGTCACCTGTCCTAACTGGTTTGTTTTCTTCGCCAGGACGTGTCTCCAGCTGATTACAGACTGTCCTCCGGCCATCCAGGACGAGCTGGACCTCATCAGCGCCCTCAGCCAACTGGAAGACTTCAGCGTCAGCATCCTGCCACTGCAAGGTACAGTAAAACGCTTATGTCTGTGTCCAGGAAGAAAATTTGCTCAGTTAACCTAAAAGTGTGCTTATGTTCCTGAATTTGTTCTCTGTGCACTTGTAGGAGTCATTCATACAAATGTTTTTAATTTAAACTCAGACATGTAGAGGATGTAGTTACCTATGCACCATCCAAGTCGTCGCCCCCCCCCCCGTGAGTTCCTCCATCCCTCCATATGTCACTTCTTATGTGTAAATATATGGTTATTTATGGATCAACTGTTGAGCAAACAACATCTGCCTGATGGCCTAATTAGGATTAAAGTATTTGAGAGACACGCATGCACTCTCTCTCTCTCTCTCTCTCTCTCTCTCTCTCTCTCTCTCTCTCTCTCTCTCTCTCTCTCTCTCTCTCTCTCTCTCTCTCTCTCTCTCTCTCTCTCACGCACGCACACCCCTCCTTTTTTATTCTTGCTGTAAATCTGACCCATCAGTATTCACCTCCACACACACTTTCTTTTTCTCCTTTTCTGGCTCC
The DNA here is from genome assembly GCF_014851395.1 of Micropterus salmoides. Taxonomy (NCBI): domain Eukaryota; kingdom Metazoa; phylum Chordata; class Actinopteri; order Centrarchiformes; family Centrarchidae; genus Micropterus; species Micropterus salmoides. The sequence goes on from NW_024040928.1 coordinate 12,895,235, forward strand.
ACGTCAGTACCCTATCGCAGCAGTTTCCAGGCATGGCTCTCTGTTAAAGGAAACTGTGGAGCCAGAATGAGCCAGCTTGGCCCCTCATCGCTTCACCTCTGAACCGATGTGTTGTTTGCCTCCAAGGCCTCTGCTTTCCTCCCCCCTTTGCCCTCATCAAACTGAGCTGCCAGCATAAAGCCGCTGTGACAGAGAGAGCCATAAATTGCCATCTCTCTCTCTCTCCCCATCTCTCTCCTTGTTTCTCTCTTTTCTTTTTCTGCATCACTTATCCCCTCATTTTTTACTTTTTTTCACACCTCCTTTGCCCCCTTACTCTCACTCTTCTTTCTCCCCACTCCCTGCTGTCTACCTGTATTATTTTTTTCATTGCCCACTTATTCTTACCTGTGAGACAAAGTGAGAACAGGAGAGAGTGTGGGAATAAAGTATTGGAAGGAAGGACTATTGGTAGAATAGGAAGGAATAAAGGAAAGAAATGACAGTAGAAAGAAACATAGGCAGAGAGAATGTAAGAAAAAGAAAAAACAACGGGTTTTGTATCAGTGATTATTGTATAAACCCTATTTTCAGTGCTCAAGGCTGGACTGGTTCTGGTATTGCCTGCGGTGCTTTCAAACTATTCTTTTTGTACTGGCTCAAGGAAACATGTGTGCATACTGTCCACACAAAAATACGCATTCTTTCTATCCCATATAAGTTTGCACATTCTGAGATAAACATGCAGAAGTATGAGGTGAATAGTTTCGAGCATATGTAATCCATCTTAGGCTGTCTCCTGCAGCCCCCTATGGCCGTAGGCGATGCTTCAAACACACCACCCTCCCCAGAATCCCTCTAGGCCTCGCCCAAAGTGATGCCAAGCCATAAAGATCCTCAGCAGGGCGCAGAGAAAGCACAGAGGCTTGTGGAGATACTAAACATGCTATTTCTCAGGTTTTCAGTGCAAGTTTAGAAAAATATGGAAATGTTTTTTGGGGAGTTCCTGTATCTTGAAAAAGTTGAAAACCTTTCTAAAAATTAACTACAGTCCTGTGAATCTAACGCATATAGGTAATGTCAAACAACGAGCATTGAATCTCTAAGAATTGTGCACTAGTATGTAAATTTAACATGTAATAAAAAAGTATAAATGCACAGACTCATGTTTTGCCATTTGAGTTCCCAGATGTTAAACAGCAAAATCATGGAAGGCACATTTATGAAAGAAATTGTGGTACTTTTTACAGGATCACAGGTAACAAATGATGTGGTTGACAATATTTTACCATCGTTATTCAAGGTTTTTTATTTGTCATTATAGAGTAGAATTGCACAGTGGAATGCAGTTCTTATCTGTGAGAATAATTAAAATTAGGCTGAATTTATATTATTTATTATATTTGTGTTTATATACATTTTGCATATTTCAACTTTGATAGTTGTGCTGGAAATATCCATCCATCTTCATCCGCTTATCCGGGATCGGGTCGCGGGGTGCTGGAAATATGATTGATGAATATGATTTTTACTCATCATTTAATCTACTGATTATTTTCTTGAGTGATTGGTGTGGTCTGTCAGCAAATACAGAAAAATGGCAAATCCTCACACTGGAGACCAAATAATTTTAGCTTTTAAAAAAATGACTTAAATGATTAATAAATGATAAAACTTTAATTTCCCTTTATAATAATACATTTTCTACTTATGTTTTCCAATCAAAAATGTGTAGCTTGTATTTAATGTTAAAGTCAGTTATAATTAAAATGCTCCTTTTTTCAAGTGTAAAAAATTCTACAGAATAATGAGCAGATTTTCCTATTAGTATGTTGCGTGATTATGCAAAAAACCTTATCATCATCAACATCAACCAATATCTATCGTCAGGGTGGGGCTTTACTTTTGCAAACTAAACAGCATTGTATTATTTTGCAGACATCAAGACAGCAGCTGCATCCATCATTTACGCTCGATCATTTGTATCTTCAGCTGCTCTAGATTGAATACAGTAATTAGCAAAACATGTCTGACACCCCTCCCCCTCTGCCTTCCTTCTCTCCCTCCCAGTGCGTCTGCGATCAGACCGTCTGTCTCTCATAGAAGAATGCATCGCCCACTGCTCCACCGCCTACAAGCAGTCCACTACCCTGCTGAATCTGGCCTCGCTTCTCAGAGTGGCAGGTACCTACAGAGACACACACACCGACACACACACACACACACACACACACACACACACACACACACACACACACACACACACTACATTTTGTCTGACACCACTGACCTCATCACAGTTTTCTCTTGGGTTTTATCACGTGTGTGAGGGAAACATTCAATGAACAAGACGCTTCCCTGGTGGCAGTTTCATGACAATAGCTCATGAGATTAAGTGGGAAAGGACCGCCCACACCAGGCACAGATACGTACCCTGGCATGTGTGGGTACATTCAGTGAGTGCACCGACAGTTCTCACACAAGAGGGAAATTCATCTTCATGAGCGGTGTTGCAAGCAAAAATCCATACTTAAGCGCACACGCACACGCCCACACACACGCCCCCACACACACACACACACACACACACACACACACACACACACACCCTGAAGGAGTGAGCAAATTTAATTCCCCAGACACATCCCTTTGTGTGCTCCCTAAACCCTTTTCTCTGCGCTCACGTTTCATGTAGTTATGACTATCAGGGGCAGGTTCGGTGCTAGGCTGTTAAGTCACGTCTGTACACCAGGATTTTTGTTAAGAGGATAGATGTTTCTGAACTGCAGCCCATTCATAAATACCAGTATAATCAGTTATAATAAGTTCATGAGACTCTGTCGCTGACTGTTTCACGGAGCTGTTTCATTTGGTGGTCATTTTTGCTGTTTTTATCCTCATTGTCCTCATTTTAGTCCAAATCTAAATTACTGTTCTTCATAGATGATTATGTTTTTTAGATGATATTATGAGTTCTGAGAATGCTACATTGTCCATGTAAAACATTTGGAATTTTTATATTTGTTGTGGCTGCAGTCGAGGCACCTACGGCTTGGCCCCTTTGAAGCTCTGTTTGCTGCCTAATATTGCCATAAGAAAAGATGAAAGTATTGATCCTCAAACCACTTTTAAAGCTGAGAGATGCTGACAAGGGGCATTCAACTTAGTAATCAGATCAATTTGTTGGACCAACAGTTTTATAATTAGGACCCAGTTACATTAACGTCCTTTTTCATGTGTTTTATTTAAAATGTCAACCTCATGTTTGTAATTGGCAGAAACACCTGTTTGTCCAGGTGGGATACTAAGATGTAACAGTGATATTGGACCAAAACTTTAAATGCATGACCTGGCAAGTATCTGAGTATGTACAGTATGTAGAGGAAGAAGTGAAATGAAACATTTGTCGGGTTAATTCTCAGCGTGCTGTGGAACGACATGTACTTTAAAGAGGTCTTGGCTCTTTAAGCAACATCCCACGTGCTCTAAAACCTTGCCAGTGTATTTCCCTCTTTCTTTTTATAGGTTCTAGTCTTTTTCTCTTTCTAGCCTCTCATGTTCACTTTCAAGCACGAGCTCTTGACCACAAACATGTTTGTCTGCCTGTCTCTACATGTCTGTTTCTTCCCTCTCTCTTCTGTCCCTCGTCCCTTAATTCGTACCTCGTTCTGTCTTCTCTCACTGAGGCCTGTCGGCAGCTAAAGGGGAACCTGCTAACCGGCCTTCTGGCATTTCTGTCTCTCTTCTGCTCACATTCAGTCAGCAGGCAGCTCTCACTGTGTGGCCTCAGAAAAAATGAGGCAGAGGGAGATGAGAAGAGGAATAAACAATTTTTTAAATAAATAAATGCAGGGGGGAGGCTTTTGAAGGGTGCATAGCTCTGGGGCTCTGTGGTGAATATTTAATGCAGGTATCACCAGCACACCGCTTAAAAACCCAAAGGGTTTGGTTCCTGCCTCGGTCTACAGAAATGCTCCTTAAATCATTCAGTCCTGCGGTAGAGGTAAGAAAAAAATGTTGTTTTTGTCTGAATGAATCAATAATTATGATATTCCAAATGAGAATGAAGTTGTGCTGACTTGGAAAGGGTCCTGGTGATCCAGTAAAGAGCCTCATGTTGAAGTCAAAGTGTATAACTTGAGTATTATCTATTTGTTGTTTTTCTGCCATTTTTCAACCTTTCATCCCGCTCTTTGATTGGCCCATCAACAACAGGTAAAGGCTTTTTATGGCTTTCCCAAGATGTCTGACTTTGATTGGCTTGAAATAAATGCCGGAGAATGTGTCCTTAAAAGCATTTGACATCTACCCATTACTCACACCGCACACACACACACACACACACACACACACACACACACACACACACACACACACACACACACACACACACACACACACACACACACACACACACACACACACACAAACAGAACAATCCAGTGCTCTCGCTTTTCTTCATCTCTTTGATCTTCAGTGTAAAGGTTTGTTCAGAAGTCCTGTTTCTGCCTATGCCTCTCTTGATCGTCCAGTCCTCTCCTTTTTGTTTATTGAGCTTAGACCAAGATCAAAGGTTGTCCTTCCACATGAATTTTAACGCCCCAACAGATCCCACCAACACTGAAGATATCAAACTGAGATTTATTCCTGTTGAGCGAAACAGCGACATGATACTTTTTGATATTTCATAGTCACGCTTTGAGAGGAACAGGCACGTCAATATCGTTATTTATGGCTGATGCAGATTAACATGTAGTCTCGGGCTTGGTCTGTGGTTCAGCTAATATATATGGACATCCTTACGTTCCAAACTTGAGTGTGTGTGTGTGTGTGTGTGTGTGTGAGAGAGAATGTAGTCAGATGAAGATTTAATAAGAGGTTTATTAAGCCAGATGTTGTATGTGATATGCAGGATTGTGGGATTTGCCATTCAGTGTGTGATGTTGACAGTTTTAAAAAAAACACTTTCATGTTAGTGTGCTGCTTCTATCCAGTGTCGATGTCTGCTTGAATTAATATCTGTGCGTGTGTGTGTATGTGTGTATGTATCTAGGAGATGACAAGGCTACGCGAAAAGGCAAAGTGCTGACCCTGCTCGCAGAACAAGCTCTCCAGTGTCTGGACTTCAAGGCCTCCTACATCCACTGTCAGGACCTCATGGCTGCAGGTATGTAGTGAACCGTGAAGCCTGTAGAACAGCTAATGTGAACCTCCCTTCTGCCTGTCTGCCCTTCCCCTCATTTGGTTCAATTATAACATTACATGGGTGCAATGATTCCCCCGAAACTTTCATTAGCTGGCAAATTTGTTTGGATCTTAACAGAAGCCTTTCCCGGCTATAGAGCTCCACCAGAGTCACTGTCATAAAAGTGATTTATTTCTGAAAATGCTATACATTCTCTTTTACTCTCTGAACCCTTGGTTAGCTAACATACTGTCCAAGGTACAACGCAGTCAGATTTAGTTTACATCGGTGTTAAATAATCAACATGCAGTATAGCATCATGTCCTTATTGTCCAGGGAATGATAAAATCAAGGGCAACTGGACTTGGCTGAAGATACTCGAAGAAGTTTCGTCTCATATCGGAGATGAGATGTTAGGTTGCTACAGAGGTTTAATTGCTGAGTTTCCCTACCAGTCAGTCAGAACAGAAGAAGTCTCACAGATGAGGGATGAAACGTCTTCGAGTATTGTCAACCAAGTCCAGTTGCCCTTGATTTTAACATTCCTTGGATAACTATGACCTGAATGACTGAAAACCTTCACAGATGTCTGAGTGTAAGTTTTCCAGTTAACAAACCTGAATAAACCAGAAATGAATACTTATAGGTTTTGAATGCTCTTGTCATTCTTAGATATTTACCAGCAAGCTTACATAGTTGCTGGTAGAAGGTGGCATTCATCAAAAATTATTGGCAGAAGACTATTGGTTAACATTTTACTCACAAATGTTAAAAGTGATTTACCATAGTATCAATCAGGGCAAGCAACGTGAGCCGTCAGCTAGACAGTATGCTTCAAAAAAAGTGCTTGTCAGATGGTCAAGTAGCATTGGAAACACTTTCCCTCCACATGCTTATGATGTCTGAACTAAGGGTGTGCGTCTGACAATTTCTTTCCAAAACTGACAATGTGACACTCACACCCACTTACGGCAGTGATTTTCCGGGGGAGATTGGGAGGTGAGAAAGCTTCTTTCTTTCAGTCTTCCTTTTCATATGTACAAACTACCTCAACACTATGAATGCCTTTCAGGAAAGATTGTCCAAAGTGCGGGCGATTATCCGCATTTTAATGATTATCACCCCTCGTCTCTTTTCTCACGACAGCTGGCTTTTCACCCCACCAGAACAGCTTAAAAACGTTTGTCATCCAGCATGGCTGGACAGCGTTCTATGAGGTAGTTTGTTTCAAGCAAACTCCCGCCTTCTTTACCTATACCGCTTATCTGGAAGTAAAATTAAAAGTAAATGCACTCACAATGTCAGTTATAATCATTGATGATCTTTGTGTGTGCAAACACAGTAAGTACATTTGTCAAAGGTAAAAATGGCAATGACAAATAATGTTTGGCCCTTTTCACTTTGTGATTGGATTGTTTTGAAAGATATTGCCATAAAACCCGATAGCAGAGTCTGCATACCCATAACTCAACAAGGAAGTTGTTCCTGTAACTGATAGGAATGATAATCAAAAATGTACTTATATGGAAAAGGCCCAGGTTTGCATGTTCTGCACTTACACTGTGGTTTGTGTTGGTGATTCTTTAAGTTGGTGCCAGTAATGGTTTGTCTTATGGTTTCAAACTCTTCTCAAATGTGATGTTGTGTCTGTTCATGCACAAGAACAATAATACGGAGAATGATATCATAATAATATTCCAATCTAGACTGCCTGCTCTGCTGAGTTACCCTGAAGGGATTTAGCGTGGTCACAGTGATAATGATATTTTGTCTGCCCCCGTTTTTGTGTTACACCAGTAAAAAGTGAATAGAATGTCACTGAGTCTTGCCACAGCGCTGAGTAACGGGACACAGTGTGGATGAGGAAACAAAGGTGTCGGGGAGAAAGAGAAGGTGTAATCAGATAAGCACTGGTGTTCTCGGTCTGTGAACACAGTGGGAATAATTTAATCTGTTTGTTGGTTTTTGAAAGTGATGAAGCTGGAACAAATGTAGCACAGTTTCTACAAGGCATCGGCCTGATATTTTCTTCACATGGAAACGTGTTTTAGATTTATATATCCCAAGGGCTTGAAGGTTACACTTGTCATCACTGTTTCATCAGTACCTCTGCATTTATATTCTGCAAATTCTTTCATACAATATGTGTGTTCTCTACCTTGGGTGGCTGTTGTTAGGCCTTGGGATTCTATCTGATAGTATTCAGGGTAGATTAGCAGAGATAGAAGGAGACTAATATTGCGTGTTTGTATCATCTCCTCTTTGCTGCGTAACCTTTGCAGTTGCTGTTAACCCCGCTCATTTTCACTTTTAATTAAAAACAACGTGACCCTTTTTTTCTCCTTTCCTCTCTTGCCCTACTTTACCTTACCCCCCCTCCTTGTTTGCCTCCATCTGTTCTTCCTACAGGTTACAGTCCAGCCTGGGATGTGTGCAGTCTGCTCGGTCAGTGTGAGGGCTATGGAGACCTGGAGGCCCGGCAGGAGCTTTTAGCCTTCGCTCTCACCCATTGTCCCCCTGACAACATCCACGGCCTCCTGGCTGCCTCCAGTGATCTGCAAACTCAGGTCGCTCTTCATCTTTCATTGTGGTTTGACCAATAAAGCTTTTTATAAACCAGTACCGATACTTGGCATATATACAGTAGTTATGTAGTTATTTTCTTTTACAACTAGAGCTAATACCATTATTTTGTACTAATAGTTAATATCTTATATACAAAATGATGACCTGAATCAGCAAACAGCCAAAACCATTTAAGAGGTCCAGTCACCATTGAAATCCTAATTTGTAACACTAATTACTAAAATTGTAATAACTACTCTAATAACTTAAATTGAGTGAATATTAATCTCTTGGTCTAGCCTAGCATAACATACAACTTGATCATGGACCAGGTGCTTTCTTATCATGTGCCGTCATGCTGTTGCGGTAGGCGACTAGAAATATCGTTCTACGAGATTTTGTCACACCCCTAACTGTATTCCGTCCTGTCAGAATAGGAAATTGTTGAATTTCAAATAAGTTCAATTCTGGTTACTTTTTATATTTTAACTGAGACTATTTGCCTGTGGTTCGCAGCTGTCTTGTACTTTTCGCTTTAAACATACTGTGTGGCAAAGCAACTGTGGGCCAATGGGCAGTGTTTTGAGAGAAGAAGTTAGTCAGTAAAGGAAAGAATATGACAAAACAGGGGATTAAAAAAACAAAACAGGAACTAGACAATGACCTTTTTATATTAGTACTGAAAGACATCGGCACAATACTGACTCAAAAATGTTTTTTAAGGAACACAGTGAAAACCATTGTGTTTTTTACGTTACGTTATAACCACATATCAGTTTAACCACGAATCCAACGAGATTGCTGTGCTAAAACAGTAGGTTGTGTAACAAAACACCAAATCTCATCTTTTGTTTTCCTTCTTCCTCCTCCCTCCTCCTTTCTGGCCTCCAGGTGTTGTACCAGGCAGTTAACTATCAAATGGAGCCTGTTATTAAGGAGAGTGGACGAGAGGTCGACGGGACAGACTCCGCAAAGGTTTGTGCGTCTCCATATGTTTTTTTTTCTGTATGTTAATATGATTACCATACCTCTGCTGTTTGTCTGAGTTGTATCTTCTGCTATTCCAGTGTGGGTGTGTCCCTGTCCTTTTGTTCGGTTTGTGTGTTTTCCAATTGCTCCATATTTGATGAGGTGTAAATCTAGTGTTAAGGTTGCTCAGCTCTCGTGGTTTATTTATGCCTCCCCTTCTCCTCCCCAGCGCCAGCTTTATGATGCCTTGAGTGGGTGTTAATGTTTCATGACTTGCATTGCATCCCCTTTGTGTGTGGATGTGTGCTCATTTGAAGCCGTCTGTTGTCATTTTATTGCTGTATTGATGTCGGTACTCCTCACTTGTGTGTATTTAAACTCTAGATGAGTGTGTGCGTGCACACTGTAGAGGTGCATTTATTTTTCTGTGTGGGTGTGTGTGTTTTTCTTTACATCTTGAGTGTATGTTTGTTTGAGTTCCTTTCATTTTCTGACCCTCAATCCCCTGTCAAATAAAGTATTGATGAAAGGCACTAAATGATTTGGCCCCGGTCCACCGGCTCTCTAAATTTGGTTTTAAAATCCTTTTCAATTGTGCAGCAGCCAACACACCATGGAAACTATTGGTGCGCTTTCAAAAATACTCCAAGAATGCAATTCATAGTGCAATGCACCATTCACCTGTTCATTTTAGTTAATTTTAAAGATGATGAAAACGTTGTGAAAGGGGTTTGTTTTTTTGGTCCTTTAGTTCTTATTATTGTCGGAATGGCTGAACAATGTAGGCAAGATTGATCAAGCTTGAATGTAGATTTGACAATATCCTACTTTGGAATAGTTTGACATTTTGAAAAATCTGTTTATTTGCTTTCTGCCAGAGAGTTAGATGAGAAGATTGATACCACTCTCATGACTGTCCATTAAATATGAAGCTACAGACAGTTGGAAGGTAACATAATACACCTACCAGCACCTCTGAGGCTCACATATTAAAACATTATATTTCGTTTATTTAATCTGTACAGAAATATAAGTGTATGTGCCAGACTATTTCTTGGCTGGGAGCCACTGCAAGGCAACCAGCAGAGATCCCAGGAAGTTACTGCTCAGAGCCTAGAAGTAGTCAGGCGGATAACCCCCTGTAAAACAGTAAATTGACATTTTTACGCTTTGGTTTTAGTGAGATATGGAGGTGCCGGTAGGTTGATTTTGCTATGCTTGAATAGATCAAGGCTGACTGTTTCCCCCTGCTTCCAGTCTTTATGCTAAGCTAATCTAACTGGCTGCTGGCTGTATATACGACAGACAGATATATGAGTGGTAACACCAGAGAGCAAATAAGCATATTTCTCAAAATGTCAAACTTTTGCTTTAAGAAACAAGCAATTGTGTTTTGAAGGTGTTGGGGTCAATGAAAGTTTTTTTTTTAAATTTATTTATTTTTTTTATGTGTAATCCTAGTCATGTAATGAATCTGCCCCACACCGACTACAACTACACAACCAAGCACTTACTCTGTGACTTTTCACACACAAGTTCTGGACAAGTGCTCACTGTCTGTCTCTCAGGCAGGGATGCGAGGGCTCTGTGCTGCCTAAACACTGCATATTGTAATTCCCTTATGCAGTATAAAAACAAACTGACAAACACAAAGAGCCCTGCAGATTATTGAAGTGTTCATTTCAAGTACCTAATATGAAATTGAACACAACCATGTCTAATACCACACTGATCCTCAAGAGTCCTCAGTATAACAGTACAGATGTAGCGATCAGAGAAACACCTCTGCTTTTTCATTTGCAAGAAAAATACACATTTCAGAGGATCCTGTAGCACTAATGCAGGGATGATTTCAAGTGGTAAAGACTCTTCCAGTGGCTCGTACTCCAGGGACACCTGAGTGACACACTAGAATAAGCTGGCTGTCATGTTTTTTTGTGCATCCTGTCACCTCTGTCACCTGCTTTGCCTGCAGGCTTGCGCTCCCTCTGTGGGCTCCCCTGTGGGGACAGCGGGGCACCTGCTGCACAGGACTACTGCTAAGACCATGGAAGTGCTGACCACCACAGGACTGACCACCAAGGCCGTCCTGACCGCAGTCAGCGACCACCGCTGGTGGAAGGAATCGCTCAACTACCTCCGGCCACAGCATGTAAGATCACTGTTTTTTATTGATGTGATCTGTGGTGAAGCAGAAGTCAAGGGCAATAAAGTGTCGAGTTAACTAACTAACTTGTGGTTCTAAATGTGTGTGGTTTTAGTTTGTTGTATTGACATGTGTGTTTATTGATGCATAAACAGTAGTGTGTGCAACAATAACAAAACAATGACTGCAGATGTATTTGCTTTACGCTTGTTTTTAACGCTGTTGTTTCCGTAGCTGCACAGTATGTATGTTTGACAGTGTGTGTAAAAAGATACATTTGCAAGTCTGCCCATGCTCCCATATCTCATACACTCTTTCTCCCAGACTTCACAGGCCTCGTCTAAAAAACAACCAATCAAGAGCTCATCTCCTGCATAATTAATTGGCCCAACTGTTGAATATTTCAATATCTGGTGGTTTGCTGGCGGCTGGACTAGCTCAGTGGTCGCCGGGGCAGAGATTGATGGCGTCTCTGGTCTTGGCAGCCATTTGGGGCGCGGGGGAGGAGGTGGTGGTGGTGGGGGGCGGGTGGCGGGTGCACATGTTTCTAAGGAAGGCGAAAAACGGAGAGGATGTGAGCTGTGGGACAGAGAGAGATGACAGTGCTGTGGGCATGTTGTGAAAGTTTAATGATGTTTTGATGGCTCCTCAGGGTCATGGCGCAGGAGCCACCAGTCAGGAAGGGGCGTGTGAGAACTCCAACCTGGAGCGTCAAGGCTGCAGCCCCTTTTATCAGGAACTCATTGATGATCCCTATGTAGACCCGGTGAGTGGCTTAAAACCAGTGTGTCTCACGGCTCATTATTTTTTCTTCCTCTTCAAATTCCTGTTCTTCTTATTTCTCCTCCTTTTTTCCCCCTCAGGCCACCTTCTTAAATTACAGCAACAATGCCTGAGTAGGTTTATGACTTAAGGCATTTAATTAGATTTTTGTTTGTCCTATAACTCATAAATTCCTTCAAAAACAGTGTTGAGACAAAATGAATATTGATTTCAGACTAAGTCATTTTAATGCCAAAAGCAATTTGGAAGTACTAACGGTACTTTGCAGGAAAAGACGGATGAACTTAAGAAGGATGGTATGTTAACGGCAAACAAAATCGGAGATGTAGTTTTAAAAAAAAAACAACAGAATTATACTGTATGCATTAGATGGAGGGGGGGGAGGTGAAAGTATTAAAATCCTAAAGGAAAGAATATTGATGAAAGGAGTTATGGATGTAGAAAAGAACAAAAGTAAGAAAAGGAGTAGTTTGACCTTTATGCCTATAAAATGGTTGCCCTGGGCTCTGACTGGGCTTTTTACTCCGAGACACAAATCATGTGGATAGCTAAAAGAGTGGACGCGGGGGGAAACAGAGAAGGCCGATACATCTCTTCTCATGACATTTTAATAGGCCTCTCCAAATCCCTTCCTCCGCTCCATCTCCAACGTTCATCCATCTTCCATCATCCATCTACCAATAATGGCTCCCCGCGTCCATCTGTCTATGAGCCGGCTGATCAATGGGATTGGTTTTTACCTTAACACTTCCAATGAAGGAAATGGTGAGGGAGGACAGGCTGATTGAGAGAGAAAGAGAGACAAATGCAACAAGACAGAAAGATGGATAGAGCAAGAGCGGCGAAGAAAGACAAGAAACACTGCGTGCTAAAGCGAGAGCTCTGAGGCCGGCGAGAGCACAAACGTCATTGTTCACCTCTCAGACACTTTAGAATTAACTTGGCATACAAGAATCCTATAAATGAATTATCAAAAGGCCCTGCGTTAAAAGGCTTCATTGGGCTCTGAAGTTCATTTGTTTACTCCGTCTCTCATCTGTCTGACTGGAAATTAAGACGCTCAGTCACCTTAATCACATCTCCCTGTGTCATTTTCCGATCTGCGCTCCCCGCTTTTGGGATTCGCTCGGTGCAATAATAACTATTAGGTAGTTATTTATCACCCTCTCCTGTCCCTTCTTTCCTTTAGAGTCAAGATGTGTACAAGTCCTACAAAGATGTGCCTCAGGAAAACTTTGCTGAGGTTTTGCTGAGGACCGGCAAGCTGGCTGAGACTAAAACTGAAGGAAAAACGTTGTTTCCTGCCACTGAGGGTAAGCATGCAGAAAAGGCCTACACTAGTTACACGCACAGGTACTTATATCTATAGATAGTATAGCGTGGCCTTTTTCTGTGGGCAGCACCCAACTAATTTTAGAATCACTTGTCATTGAAGTCATCTGTCGCGCAGCTTGAGCCACATGGCTGCGATCTAGTTTTTAAATAATATTGGAGCAGTACTTTGTTGCTACTGTAGTCTTGACTGAGACTGTGGTGTGATAGAAATAAAAACTGAACTTTGCCGCAGAACAGACACACCATATTGTCTGCATCTTCCAGCCATCTGCGGCGCCAGGTTTTTTCTTCTGTTTTTTCTTCGTGCTTTCTGTTCATAGTAGAGTTGCACAAAGTATAAGGCTGCCTTTCTCTTTCTTGTCAACACTTTGGAGGATGTGTTCATCTTGATCAAATCAACTTTATTGGAATTGTCAGTGGACAAAACCAACCAGGGGTTACATTTTTAAGCTCAGTGTGAGTGCCCATGTCGTGGCCGATTGATTGACCCATACAGTATGAGCATAGATGTTGTACATTTTGGATGTGCAGAAACTGATCAGAACCTATTATTTGAGTTAACACAACCTACAAGATTTATAAAAACAAACGGTGCTTGCATATCTTTAAGGTAGCTCCAAAATGAAAGTTGAGAGTCTTTCAAAGTTATTTGTAGCTGCTTAATAGATCATTTTGGAAAATCAGGTCCTAAATATTTGTCTTAATTTCACTTTATTTATTTTGTGAATCATTGCTACAGTGATTTGGCAACCTCTCACCTGTTGGCTTGCTAGTGAGCTATTCCTGAATTTAGAAATGCATGGCTTCTTTTTGTAATATCTAAAAAGTGCTTTCTAAACGTTAAAGCTACACCGAGTGAGTGGTTGTGCAAGGAGTTGTTCCTTAGTGCTCCGTCTTAGTGAAACTGGTATTTGCAGAAAGCACAGTATTTCTGTAGTCACCCTGCCCTCTCCTCTCCTCATCCGTCTAGCCAGGGAGCCCATATGTGGTGGACTAGGGGACAACATGGGAAGAATAGCCTCATATTGATTAATTAATGTATACCCACGCATCCCACGGCAACAGTAAATAATGACACGTCACTGCAGCGATACCAGAGAGATACCATCAAGTCAAAACATCAAGGCCACGCTGCGTGATGGATCGCAGCTGCTCGCCAAAATCAATGCCACTACAAAAATAAAGAGCAAACTCGTGTGTGTCTGTGCATTGGTGTGTGTGTTTGAATACTAATACGTGGACACTGAAGAATGTGAGGCGCACTCTTTAACCATGGAGTGCTAATGTGTAGGTATGCATATGCACATCACTCACTCACTCACTCACTCACTCACAAGTAAACACATTCACACACATTCCACCAAATCCAAGCCCTCTCTCTCTCTGCCGCTGCTGTCATTCAATGAGTATCTCTCTTCTTAAAAGTCACCTTCCCTTCGGAGCTGCCGCGGAGTGCGACGTGTCGAGAAAGAGAAAAGCCGATCTGGACGGCACCGCGCCCGATAACAACCTTCAATTAATGACTCCCACATCGGCCCGCCACGCCGGCTGTCCTCAAAAACAGACTAGGAGATGGCCTTTAAGAAAATAAATATATTGATTTTTCACCTGGCCCAGATAAGGTGGAGGTAATTAATGATGACACAAGTGGGAAGTGACTCAATGGGATTGAGTTGAGTAAGGTGCAGAAGCAAACACTTGATGTGATGGGAAACAGAGGCAGAGATACACACACACACACACACACACACACACACACACACACACACACACACACACACAGACAAACAGCATGGACTGCTGCCATTTGCTGCATGTTGACCAGACCATAATCAGTTGTTTTTCACACTGCCTGCACAGGTGAAATAGTAATAAGTCACTGTCCCACCATCCAGCTAACAATTTATCCAATTTAGCTGACACAGGAAGCACTAGTGAGTTTATGTATGTGTGGACGCACACAAACACACGGTGCTCACACACCCACCCCTCCACATGTCTCTTTATCACCCTCCCTATTTTCCCCTCTCTCTCACAAGCAGAAATACGGTATGCTTTTAAGTCGGGGTTATCTGTTCGGTGTGCGCGCATGTGTGTGTTTACCCCTCTGGTAATTCCTGTCCCGATGGTATCAGTAGCTTTAGAGAGGCATGTAATCAGCTCATTCTGAGGTGTAGCTCATTGAAACCCGGGGGGTAGGAGAGGAGGGGAGAGGAAAACGAGAAAAGGTGGAGGGTGGGCATTCTGCTTAAGAGAGCTGTTATGGCTCTTTAAACTGGTGCATCACTCCATCCCTGTTCACACGCATATACTAAACCACCAGCTACACGTGTCAGATATGGCTTGTGTTTTCACATGTGCATATCAGTGTGCATTTTGTTCTACAGTATATGTCTTTTCCTTTTTCCCCGCCTCTGTCTCCAGTGTCCATGCTCTACTTTCCTCTGTCTGTTCCATTTTGTCTCAGGCTCTTATCACCAACACAGGCTTTTGTTCTCCTTGGGTCTGCGACAAAGTGATTCTGCTGCCTCTGCTTCTCTCTGCTTTCTCCCACTTTCGCTTATAACGATATTTTTACTGAAGTAAAGTTGTCTTTTACTTATAATACAGTCATTTTGGTGGTAGTGTTTACATTACCTCGGGTACAGAATTGAAATAGTTTCTTCACTTCTGAATATCAAGCTATTTGGGATATTTACAGTTATCTATCAGTCTCATCCTCACTTTGTGGGTGAAGTTTTGTAATCGACTAACACACATTTGTTCTGCCTAAATTGAGTTTTTGAGAAAGAGTAACCAAGTTTCATAATCACGTCCCGGTCAGCTGGTTGACCTATCAGGAGCCAGCAGCTCCGGGCTGTGGCGTCACGCCGCGTCGTCAAACAGGACCCGGCCGGTTAACTTTTCAGTGAGACGCCCACTGGACCATCCTTCACGTTGCAGCATAAAGCTCCTGTGACGGCCGAGGTCCTGGTGTGTCGCTCAGAAGAACTCGCGTTCATTAACGTGGCTGCTGCTGTTTCTCGGACCCTCGACGGAGAGGAAACTTGACTGCGACAGAACAGTAAGGTGCGGAGCCGCTGCCCTGCCACAAGAAGAAGACTGCACCTTTTAATAACAACCCTCACCGTGTCCTTTTGGTTTATTGGACCCTTTTGACAATTACTCAGTTATCCTAGTAGCTGACCAACGGCTTCAGACTCGTGATGTCAGTCTCCCCATAAGATTTGAGGAGGCAGGTTAGAGAGGGTAAGGACGTTATATAACTTACTAATAATTAAATAATAATAATATATCATGCTGTGTAACATTTCAACAGCAGAACAAGAATAATCATATTGTGATGACAAGACCGCACACCTGGTCTTTGACTGATTTCTGTCTGTCTGTAGCCTGTGAATGTATTAAATGATATTGGTGTTGTTAGGCAATGTCTGCCAGCCACTTCACACCTTTCATTTCCTTTTATCTTCTATTCTTCATGGAGTCTTACTGAAGTATAAACCAAAAGTGCAGGTGTGGGATTAAACCCCACAAACATCTGTCTGGAGACAACAAACCAAGACATTGTTCAGACAAGAGAACCCCCCCACCCTGTGCTGAATCCATCCTTAGCCAGATAACTCCAGTGCTCATGCTTTCTACACACACACACACACACACACACACACACACACACACTACATTAGTTCATTGTGTGTTCAAATTCACTCAAAACAGGCACCAGGACATCCTAATATGCAGCACAGTGATCTTTGGTTAGTTAATGAATAGCTGTGTGTTGGGTGGTCACAAATAGGGGACACAGTGTCCGTCAGGTGACAAGTAATATTTAGCCTGCTGTGTGTGTGTGTGTGTGTGTGTGTGTGTAATCATTGCAGCCTGACCCAGACAGCAGGACTGTGCACATGCTCCATCATCAGCGAGAAACCCCATCACTGAGAGGCCACTTCTCATTGTGCCTCTTTTTTTTTCATTTCAGCACTACAGGAGTGAAAGACTGACAAAGGAGGAAAAACAGAAGAGTTTTTGGGTTGGGCAAAAAAAAGTAGACATCGTGCTGAAGAGCTATGGAGCTCTCACTGGTGAGTTTTTCAGCCGGAACAATTATGTACACTTTTGTGAACCTGATATTTAAGTGATGAGGTTTAAACATAAGGGTCATCCTTGTTGTTGAGCCTTTTCTCGAGATCAGGGCACACTGTCTGTCCGATAAAACTGTTCTGACATACTGATGACTAACTTTAGCCTCCTTTTTCTGACCGCCGGGAGTCCAGATGTGGTTGTAGAGCTGCAGATTAAGTGATTTGGGAGGGGGGACTGAGTGTGAATAACAAAGCAACATGGAGTTAAAATTTCAGTGTCAAGCACAATGTAATCTAGATTTAAAAGGTTATTTTAACCTGTGTTGTAAATATTTTTATATAATATTCTGATTGTAAAAATATGCTTGCATCACAGCTACATGGGTCATTTTTGGCCTGACATAATTTATAGGAACCAGCAGACCAAAAAAACAACAGTGGTGTAACACCCTCAAAGAACCAATACTTTAGTAATTTTTGTAATTTTAGGACACAAACATTTATTTGGAAACAGATACTTGACTCACTGATGGTATCACTACTACAGCATGTAATTGTAGCACAATTTTAGCACACAGTGCTAATGCTGTAAATCAAGTGATTATTAGCTACCTCCTGTCAAGCTTTCATTAAATCCTCCCTCTCTTTCACTTCTCACCCCCTCCTCCCCTCAGGCTCACCCAGCTATCAAAGCCTTCATGTGCGGCTCCCTCAGTGGGACCTGCTCCACACTGCTTTTCCAACCTCTCGACCTGGTCAAGACCCGTCTGCAGACTTTGCAGAGTGGCAAGCAGCCTGGGTGAGTCTGTACCACACACACACACACACACACACACACACACACACACCCACACACACACAGAGTTATCAGTATCACTAGCTGCCTTGTGACCCCTGACTGCAATATTGACTGGATGAACACAAAAAAGGTTTGCCTCAGCTAAATCTTGCATCACACATGAACGCAGTATTGATTATTTACCATCGACGACCTTTTCAGTTCGGGCAGAGTGGGGATGGTGGCTGTGCTCCAGAGCGTGGTGCGGACGGAGAGGCTTCTTGGACTGTGGAAAGGAATTTCACCGGTTAGAACCTCTTAATTCTGTCTCTCCCTTCTTTGTGTATCCAAAAAAGTGAACAAATTCACCAGCTTCAGAGTTCCCCTTTTCTCATTCTGCTCTCTCGTCCATCTGCTCCTCTAGTCCTTTGTCCGGACCATCCCAGGAGTGGGGATCTACTTCAGCACCTACTACTCTTTAAAGCAACACTTCTTCCAGGACCGCAGGCCGGGGGCCATGGAGGCCGTGTTGCTGGGAGGCGGGGCCCGGACTGTGGCAGGGGTCTTCATGCTGCCGGTCACTGTCATCAAGACACGCTTTGAAGTAAGCACAGGCAGACCTGTGCGTGCGTATGTGTGTGTTGTTATCACAGTTCATGAGAAATAGATTTTCCCTGAATGCTGCAATACCACAACTTCAACTAGTGGTTCTCAACCTTTTTGTCACCAGCATGTCTTACAGTATTTTTTTCATTCAATTGAAACATTTGATTGGGAGTTTGAGATGGTTATTGAATTATCAATATTATACAGATACTTTCGCCAATGCAAACAGCAGTCTGTATTTAAAGAAGATGCTACAATGCACAAAATGTTTTTAGTTTTGTGTGTTGTCTGTATTTGAACAAATGTGTTATGTGCGTATTAAACTAAACTAAATGTGTGTTTTGTGATTCAGTGCGGCAGGTACAGCTATGGGAGTGTGATCGGGGCTCTGCGCAGTGTGTGTCAGGCTGAAGGTCCTGCAGCTCTGTTCTCTGGCCTGATGGCCACCCTCCTCAGAGATGTTCCTTTCTCTGGTATCTACGTCATGTTCTACAGCCAGACCAAGGCCTCGTTGCCAAAAGGTACACACAAGAGGCCCTTCAGGAATAACCAGCAGCATGTTATAATTGACACAAAAAAACAGTAGCTGTTGGTCTCGTTTTAAGCTGTATTTTTTCTTTACATTTAAAAGCCTGAAACTAAATAGTAATTGTTTTTAATATCTATTACAATTAAATACCTAATGTCCATCTTCCCTCAAGAAATCAGCACGTCTGCTTCCGCCCCCCTGGCTAACTTTAGCTGTGGGATCCTGGCGGGTGTATTGGCCTCCCTGATCACGCAGCCTGCTGATGTGGTTAAAACACACGTCCAAGTCAATCCACAGCTGAGGACAGCGGAGGCTGTCAGATACATCTATACGGTAACTAGCTCACTCCTCTTTTACATAGTCGGGTCAAAATATGTGTTATTCTTTATTATCTTGCTCTTCAGGATTTCATGACCAGCATCAGTTGCATTTGGGGAAATCCAGTTGAACAGACCAACTGTGCAATACTATTAATGATTAAATGTGGCGCCTGTCTTTATTCTTCCACCTTGTCCTCTCTCGCTCAGGAACATGGACTCCAGGGGTTCTTAAGAGGGGCAGTTCCACGGGCACTGAGGAGGACCATGATGGCCGCCATGGCATGGACGGTGTACGAGCAGATGATGGCCCGTTTCGGATTAAAGTCTTGAAGGGGGTTGATGAAAAACTTGCAAGAGATAAAAGTCAAGTCACAGTGTGAAGACGGTAACGAGCATGAAAGGAAAGGCTACAGTAGAGATTCACCTAATCTTGTTTTGCTCATAAGTGTCAAAGGCTTTCAGTGGCTTTACATATGTCACTGCAACAAGAGATGAAGACTGGAGAGCAAAGAAAGCATCCACATGTTGTCTAAATGACTAACACATATTACAAGAGTGGTGTGGAGAATGTGCTTTCCTGGGTTATGGCTGAAGTTCAGGAACCAGATTTTTGGCCTGTGTTTAGTAACTCTGAAGAAAATATTTCATATAGGTATGCTGTGATGTTCTGTATTGCACTACAAGTTGTTAAAAAAATCTGATCCTTAATGAGTATTTGGAACCCGTCAATCATTGAGATTTTCTACGTTTTCAAAATGCCTCAGTGGGAATTCCTGCCTCTCCTGCAGTGGTGCAATCCTTAATTACTCAAGACAGTGTCCCAGATACAGCTCGGACTTCTGTAATGCACTTTAACCCCATCAGTTCTGTCAAGACACGCTTTGAAAGCTGTAGAGGCATATATAATATATTGCTATATTATTTGTAAAACGAAATAATATATGCATGCAATTTTTACTTGGTATATTCATCTGCCTTTAAAATGTAACATTTTTTAAATATTTGTTGTTTACCATTGTAACTTAAATATGCTACCTTCTTAAGGATGTTTAAGAAAAAACACTGTACAATATACTCATGTGAAAGATTAATTTTTGTGTACCCATATTTTTACTGTCAATTGATTCAACGGGAAGTGACAGCCTCACATTGGTGCCTGAATCCTGGCTAACCTCAGTAATATTGTAGTGCAAATATGAATATTCTTGGCCCCCGGCAGACTTAACAAGCTTATTTCAACACTGCGTTTCACATGCGTCCTCCTTGCGTGCAGAAGCAGAAATAGGCAGCCAGAGACACAATATTGATATTTTTGGTTATCTTTGCTTATTTAGTTAGCAGTGGTGGAAAGGACCAATAGCAGAATTGATAACTACTTTTGGTGCATGTTTCTGACTTAAAAACTCAAGTTCAGGTACCCAAACTGCACTATATGAACTTTGATACTTTTCTCTTATTAATGGACAGAATATAAAACAATGGCTGACTCTGTAAAACTGTCAAAGAGATTAGAAAGACATATTGCTCAGCATATCGCAGTGGACTGCCAGAACATAAAGGCCAAAGACTTATCACAGCACTGTGAGACAGAGATAAGCAGTACAGGGGGTGGTGACATAATATCAAATAGGACATGTGCAGGATTGTCAGGCTAAAGTAAGACATTAAGATATTTAGGGGGAGCTATCTACTAAAATAGCCTAGTTAAGTATTCGTTAAAGATCAGATACATATACACTACAATACTTGAGAAAGACTCATTCCTTTTACTTTTGATTGGATTTAGTCTCCAGATATTGTCTTTTCACTTCATCAGACACACAAACCTTATGTAAATAATAGGAGATTTTGGAAGAATAATCTTTGTCTTCTAAACTTCTTGACAATAGGCGCCTCATCATTTTAACAAGCTGTGTGCGAATTTGTGTCAGAAGTATGGGGCATAGTTTGAATACAAAATGACGTGCAGCCAATGTCTTTGCCTTGAGGGATCCTAATAAATCAATTCTGAAGTACTTCAGGGTCACTGACCAAAAAGACTGAATGTGTTGACAACCTGGATTTCCCCCAGAAAACAGCTCCAAAACATTTTATACAACTCCCTTTTTTTAATCCTCATTTGTAACATCCATCGCCTCTAATGTCCTTGACATTAACCCAAATCTGAGTTTTGAATCAACACATCATTGCCATGTCCTACATATCTGCCTGGGAGTCTTTCCTTTGACGTTATTAAAATCTAAAGTGTTCTTTTAGGATTATAGTATAATAACTTTATGGACATAAGACGCGTTTCAGTTTCACTAAAATTATTTCTCAACTGACTGTGTCATTGTGTACATATTATGTTCCCTTTGCCTGGAACTCTTTATCTCTAGCAAATATAGCTGGTTGCAACACGGGTCAGAACTCAGCGTCTCAGCATTGTCTTAATATGGTCTTTCCATCTCCATTGTCTTAATATGGGATACCCATCCGACCCGCGGTCCAACCTCTGGTTACCTCTGCTACCATCATTACAGGACATGGCGTAAACCTCGTAGACATGTAGATGAACCTCATCTAGTGGCGAACCTGCAGAACTACATTCACAATAACCAACCAATCACACGCCTGGAAATGTGGTATTTATAACACGTCATTTCCTCCCAGCGTCCTCTTTTCACCGTGTGGTCAGACTTCCATACGGCGTTGTTTCGTGGTGAGTTTAAAAATGCATTATTCAATTGTAATACATCTTTAAACATCGCAAAGAGCACGATGTAATGATAGACTAACCGTAAAGTACACAGCGAGACAACATAAATCCTGTTTGTCGCGCCGATATCGTGTGAATTTATCCTAAAGCAGATAATGCTAACATGTTAGCTAACTTGCTAGCCATTGACACGCGCTCATCTCGCGGTGTTCCCCTCGCGCCCGACTCTAAAAAGCGGGTTTGACTTAATGGTCGCAGCTTACCCAGAGGAAATGGTGACAAATGTTATTAAATCTGTAAAAGACCAAGTGGGTCCACACATGGTTTGAATTGTGGTTATTCGCTCTTAAAGGCCTCTGTTACCCGGATGCCTGTCGTTAATGCCTCCTGTGCTGCATGAGTGTCCTTTTTGCAAGACTCATAAATTTAAATTAAAAAAATCTATCAATAATGATCATGATGTCAGAATATGGGCCGACTTGACACGAGCTGGTGGTTTCCTGACCAATGCTTGTCGTCCTGTTTTCCCAGCTCTCCCATCTAACTCGTAACGCAGGGAAAGTGGTCACGATGTCCGGAGGTCTGGATGTCCTTCAAATGAAGGAGGAGGATGTGCTGAAGTTCCTGGCTGCAGGGACCCACCTGGGAGGCACCAACTTAGACTTCCAGATGGATCAGTATGTCTACAAGAGAAAAAGTGACGGTGAGTGGAAATGCTCCCCCCACCACGGCGATGCTGTTAAAGGTTTTTATGGTGATTGAAGTAAGAATTTGTCTTCTTGCACACCAGGTGTGTACATCATCAACCTGAAGAAGACCTGGGAGAAGCTGTTGCTCGCTGCCAGGGCCATTGTTGCCATTGAAAACCCGGCTGACGTTTGCGTCATCTCTTCCAGGAACACTGGACAGGTAAAGTTAAAACGGATGGCTGCGTAAATTGATGCTCTGTTGCACTGAGTCACTGCTGTTCTGGACAGTGGGTTTACAGTGGTATTATTTGAGCTATGATACGCACTCTGTTAAAGCCGGGCACCGATGTCGGTGTTCAGGTGTCGGAAGTGTGCAAGAGTGAGCCGGCCGGGTTTTCGCTAACACCATGAGGACTGTCGTCCCATGACTGGGGTTTGATAGTGACCTGAGCCACAGTTCAATTTATCAGATAAATTAGTAATTTCACTGAGATCTTGAGTATACTTGTTCGTTCTGGCCACTTTAGAGAGCTGTGCTAAAGTTCGCCTCTGCCACCGGTGCCACCACCTTCCACGGTCGCTTCACCCCTGGTACATTCACCAATCAGATCCAGGCAGCTTTCAGGGAGCCCCGTCTCCTGATTGTGACTGACCCTCGTGCTGACCATCAGCCACTAACTGAGGCTTCCTACGTCAACATCCCCACCATTGCCCTGTGCAACACTGACTCCCCGCTGAGATATGTGGACATTGCCATCCCCTGTAACAACAAGGTGAGACCACTTGAAAGAATCAAACATTTACTAATCCTGACAACTTGCATCTTGCACACTGTTAGAGCCCGGTGCTGTCCTGACTGTGCGGTGCAGGGTGGAGATGTGTGCTAAATAAAATGCTTGGCCTCAACCCCC